>NW_009596177.1:0-14403 GCF_000690535.1 Cariama cristata | reverse complement strand
ACTCCTTTTACTCACTTGAGCTTTGCCTTCTGGAACTTCCCTTTTTCTATCTCCAAATACCTATTGGTAACTCGAGGCTGACTTTATTTAACCCTAATGATTCTTCAGCTGAAAAATCCGGGTGTAATATTTAGTATTTGGATAATTACCCATTTAATGTGATACAAGCTTTACAGTTGAGCTCATTGTTGAGCTCATCTATCTACTTTTTCTAATTGTTGCTAAAATGTGGGAAGTTGCCCTGGTTTTGGCCGGGATACAGTTAATTTTCTTCCTAGTAGCTGGTACAGTGCTGTGGTTTGGGTTTAGGATGAGAATGGTGTTGGTAACACACTGATGTTGCACTTGGTTTGTATGTTCTTTGCTCATTGTTGTTATTTCCCCTTCCTTTTCTGTCCTCTTAAACGGTCTTTATCTCAACCCACGGGTTTTACCGGTTTTTCCCTGATTCTTTCCCCCATCCCACTGCGGCGGGAGCGACCGAACGGCTGTGTGGTGTTTAGCTGCCTGCCGGGTTAAACCACAGCAGTAGCACAGGTACCTGTTTTGTCCTTAACCTTTTGGTTTTCTCCGAAAAGTTGGTTTTGAAGTTACGCAAGAGTTCCGATTGTTCCCATTTGGAAGTGGTTTATCGCTGCCAATGATGCACCAGCACAAGGAAACCATGAGTATGTGTACCAACATACATCCAAATAAATACATAGATGTTCCTTTACACATTTGCAGTTTCACACTTGTTCTTCTCTCCTTTTCTTTTTTTTTTTTTATTTTAATGCACCTGTTTGTGTTTTGATTAGGTATGGGCAACAGACCTTGACCTTTGCTATAGTGACCAGCTGGCCTTGACTCAGCTCATGTTGTACGTGACAGATGGAAATCTGGATTGTCACTCCAGCCGCTTTGAAGTATCTCTTGGTTCAAAGACAATGAAAAGCCAACATATTCAGCATGAGGAGACAAAAACTGTAAGCAATGATTTGTTTACAAATAAAATTACCAATGCAGACTACTAAAAAGTTAAAATCTGTTGAAGAGCACTGTTCTAGAGGAGCTGAATCTGCTTTTTTCGGATTTTAAACTGCTACTTTTAGATTTTCCAAGGTTAGTAAAGGAAATGGGATACCATCGCATTAGAAATTAAAGGAAAGGTTCTGGATGCTTATGGGTACCGGATTATTCATCCTTTGTACTCAGTGATACTGATTTGCGGTAGCAACTAACTTCTACATACTTCAGGCAGTTTTCAAGTTGTAAAAAATGTGGTAATTTGTACGTTGCAAGAAAAAGGAAGGAGGTGAAAGCACTGCCCTGTCTATAGGAGTAACTTAAAAGCAGTCAAGAAGAAATCTGAGCCTTCAGCTCATGAGCTCTGATGTGGGATCAGGAGTTAGAGCACTGAAGTTCTATCCCAGCTTTGTAATTTCATGCACAAAACTGAGGGTAAAACAGTCAGGACTACATCAGCAGAAGGATCTGGACATGTGAATCCCTCCCAGCTCTCACCCGAGTTAAACCCAAATCTTGGTTCTCAGAACCTTCATTCTGCATCCGTCTAACTGTTCAGGGTTAATACTGAGTATCAGTTATTCAGTCTTACTTACGGACACAGTCACTTGAACAGGAAGAAAACCGCGCAGCGCCCTAAGGGAGGCGAGTTCCCTAAGCAGGAGTGCGCAGCCGTGCTCCCTCCTGCTTCCTCTCTCTGGACCAGAGCTACAAAGCCCAAGGGGGAGAGGCCCCGGTTCGCAACATCGAGCAAGAGAACTGAGCCCTGAAAATGCCCGCTCAATCTTCCCATTTTCTATTGCCAGGTCAGAGCCAGCCACACTTGGTGGCCCACACTGTGAATTCAGGAGCGCTCGGCTCTCCGTAGGTATTGCACGCAGAGGTGGTCGGTTTAGGTACTGACATGATGAGTGCCGTGGCGTTTGCTTCTCGTGGATCTCCCCTTTCAGCTCTCTGAAAACTCTGGTGTCCGTAACAGTGCCTCACAGAGATGTGATTTCAAGTAAATGATATTTGTGTATTGCTTCGAAACCCTTATAAACCCACTGTGACAGAAGCACGGTTAGCGTATTCCGTGTCTGTTCTGCTGATTTGTTACATTAGATCAATCTTGGTGCAGGATTTACTACGGCTCTGAACCTTGAGACTCCCCCTCTAAAAAGGGAAGAGAAGCCTTTAGAAAAGTCAGAGAATAAGAAATGTATGTATATGTATAGATACACTATAGACCTGAAACAGATGCCGTTTTGCATGTTTTGACAGGAGATTCACAGCTCCCTTTTTTGATACAGAAAGGAGGAATGTAGCACCATTCCAAAAATGTCGTGGAGCTATAATTTACAGGTTAATGAGCTCTTGATCTATTGTTCTTGTCAAGCAACCACTTTTAGTTGGAAAGAAGTAAATGAGATATGATTAGTCCCAGTAGTACAAGTTTTAGAAATGAAAAGTAATCAAGTAGCAACTTTTAATTAAAATTCTGTCAGAATTAACATAAATTGTCACTATATCCTTTATTTGTCTTCTTTCTGTATTTCTGAGGTTTTTATCTCCTGAAGAGGTAACTAAAAAATGCACTGTCTCTGGAAAGTATCTTTAGAAAAAGAAACAAACCAACCAAGAGACAAATGCTTTTACAGCACATGATCTGTAATGAATGATTAAGTAAAACACTTTGTGTAAAATTATGATGTTAATAATGATTCTGTCCCTTTTAATTTATTACATATTCTCAATCCTGGTAGGTTTGATTTTGATAAAACGGAGCAGCAACGGAGTTTGTGTAATGATTTTATTTTTAGAAATCCTTCTTTGAAAGAACAAATTTCCTAGATACTGCTGCTACTGTAATTATGTACAAAACCAATCACTCATTATAGTTAGGATACATTATCTTCTAGACATATGAGGCTAAATAAGCAACACATTAATAATTCATACTGCAGTTCATTATGCATGTGTATGCATGCTTTGTAGCTGAAATAAGCACCTCATCAACCTGATGCCAACCCTTAAACAATAGTTCTGTGTTATTGCAGCCACATTCAAGTTTACGCTTGTTAAACTGCTACTTGGATTATTTTATCAAGCATTCATTTATTTGTGGTCCCCTACTGCAGAGAACAGATTTTGGAAGCTCCTTTTTTAAGTTAATGACTTGAGCAATGGGTGTTATTAATTCTCAGAATATTATAAACATGATTAATTTTCAGGCAGAGATGTATTATGTAAGGATTTCAACTATGTCAACTTAAATGAGTCAATGTCAAAACAAATATCATTTTAGAAAAAATACTGTAAATTACATGCTTCAACACGCAGTATCCCCGCTCTGAATGAACAGTCCAGTATTAAAAATAACATCAGAGGAAAGCCTTGGTTTAGGAGAACATCTCTACTCAGTTCTACTCAACGCAACATCTCTGTTCTTTTGTCCTAAGCACTGATAAGAGTTTAAACTCAAACGCAGTACTGGTTTTTATCCCTGGCATGAGCTCCACTGCTATCAGTTGTACAGCTCCTTGGAGTCCCTGCACCTAGTCTCCTCAAAGACTTGCTGGGAAAATTATGCCCACTAATGCTGTAGCAGAACACTCAGTCTTGGAGAAACCCAATTCCAAAACCTCCTGATGATCTGCTTTGGAATTTCTGTTCTCAAAGGGCTGACTCTAGAACAACGTGTGTTACCACAGGGCAGGATGGATTCAGAGGATCCACTTCGAGCGAGGTCACGGGGGCTCAGTTACCGATGAGGCTGTGAAAATACCAAAATGTGGTTCATGGAGCGATTCTGTAGACCTGATCTAGAATAGCAGTTTTTACGTACAGCGTGAGGTGAGGATTTAGTTTTGCTGCATGGAAATGTCTACGTTCAATAGCCATTGTGAAGAACAGGAATTCCTCCAAATGGATTCTTACTCCAGACTTATATGAGTTCACTGAGAAAAGCCACTTAAATGTAAATCGTTGCTTCTCGATATAAACTGGTATGAAAACAAAGGCTCCTATGTCGTTTTCTCTAGCCTCCTCCAATAAGCAAGCGGTGTGCAGTAGCAAGCACTCAACTGAGGCACTCCAGCCTTTCAGTAATCTACTACAATGTTCTCCTCCAGATGTGTAAAGCTCACGGTGTTGGATTTGACCTCCAGGTATGGACAGGAAAGATTAGGAAATGTGATATTCACTCTGCCTAATTTTTGTATGTAAATTCTAATATAGTGAAACCACTTAACAGAACACTTAAAATTTACATTATGCTAAAATCACAGCAAGGTGTTGCTTTACAGTTTTGTTGAAGAGAACTTGGTATAAATCAGATTTTTTTTTTTATTTTAAATTGTTTTCATGATGCTAATTAATGAACTCTGAATTGCATAAAGGTCTTCAGTAGTTCCTGTACAAATTAGTGTAATATTGTAACACCTACCTGTCAGCTTACTTTAGCTGTGGTATGAGGCTTGAAGAACTGCAGTACTGAGAGACCTATCTGATGGGGCTTAAGACTGGTAGGAGCGAAGGATGAAGAGTACTACAACATGTTTATGTCACACCATAGGCAGGGAGATGGTGTCTCGCTTGGGGACTACAGGGAGAATGCTGTCCCCGTGGATTTGTTCGCACGGCTCTGTGAGCAAAAAGGATTAGGTCCATGCTAGCACCGGGGTTTTGTGAGAGCACCTGGCCATCGTATGGCCCTTTCACACACCTCTGTAGCCACAAGAGAAGAGAAACCTTCAGAGGCCAAGAGGTCGGGAGATAATGGAGAACAGAAAGAGGGAAGAAGAAATGAAAATGCAGTCTTTGCTAGGAAAGGAAGTGCTTAAGGCTTGCAAACAGAATTGTAAAAGAATGAAATGTAAAAGAGTTTAGAAGATGTTAACGCAAGACAGAACAGCAGAGAGAGATTTCAGATCCTAGGGCACGAGGCTTCGCTGGGAAATGCAGCGTTTTAAGGGTTTTCTCAGGATAAACCCTCCCTAGGGATGGCACCTGCTCATGAGACCTCTCACCATGACGTGAGTAACTGTCAGTCAGTGCATCTAAAAATCAAACCGTGAGTTTTGCTGCTGACCGAACTGTCACCAGCATCAGGCCCGTGATGAACCAGAGCAGAAGGTTAATGATAAGTTCATGTCTCGTGTATATCTAAGGTGAAATATAAGCTTTAAGAACAGGAAAACCTAAACATATTTTCACTGTCTTTCAATGTATAAGGCTTTTAGGGGTTAACCTGTCCCTTGATGAAAATAGCTGTGAAAGGGGATCATTTTTAAGATACTGATGGCCATCCCTTACTGCTTTGGAACAAAAATATTTGCTATTGAATAGACTCGGCCATACGTATTCTATTTACATAAAGTTAATGTATTGTATTCTCTACAATAAGTTAGAGAAGTAATCTACCTACACTGAGCAATAATCTCTTACACACAATTCAAAACCAGCCTTTCTTAGATACGGTTATGTACTTACTGACCCTGTATAATACATTTATTATAATTACCACTATTTTAGGAATAATTAAAGCAGCTTTGTCTTTTTATTTAACAGGAAAAACAGGGAACAGTTTTTATATTGTATGAAGACCAGAAGAGATGCAGATTGGGAATGATGTAAGTTATCGACTGTCAGTGCCGTAGTCTGATACACAGTTGGGAACACGCTCGATCTGCAGAGGGTGACCCCAGAGCGTGTGCGGGCTTGGGCTCTGACAAAGGTCGGGAAGGAAATGAGCAATCTGAACACCAGGCACTCAAGTTCATTGACTGTCACCTACTGTTCAGAAAACTATAATGACTTCTTGTAAGATTGGCCTTTTGAAAAGTTTTAGGGAGGCTTTAAGCATTTTAGTAATAAAAAAAGTACAGGAAGCTGCTTAGGTGAAAGCCTGACCACATTGCAGACTAAAGACTTGCTGCAATTAGCTTTACAAGAGCTAGCTTCACTGTCAATAGCAATGTAGCTGCGAGAGCACACGGATTAGCACAGGCTTACTTTTATGGGTAACATTATTAAAAACCTAACTATACATGACGCAAAGAAGGCTGAAGTTTAATGCCTTTTTACATTGTTCTTCACAACATGATCAATGACAGTCAGACAACAGCAGATCTGATAGTTTAGTAATTCTTTAGACATATGAACCTCTCCTAAGAAGTCTAAGAAAGCATAATCTGCACAAATCTACTATACACTGATTGAAAACCTCTCCTCGGAGAGAATTTATGTAAAGTTTACTGCCAAAATAGGATGTAATGAGTGAGGGGCTGAAACCGTCTGTTCTCAGTCTGTTCTGTATTCTCCTTTGATGCTGGAGCGATTTCATTAACGACCTGGATACGAAAACAGCTTCCTCAAGTGCTGGATGTGACTGCAAGTATTTTGGAGGGCAGGAATAGAATTCAAAATGATCTCGACAAATTGAAGAAACAATATGAAAAACAGAATTACATTCAGTTGGAATCAGGTGCAAGAAATTACACTTAGAGAGCAGTAATGAATATGAGGAACACCTAGCTTTGCAGAAAAGAATCTGAGTTACAATGGCTTACAAACTGCCTGCACGTCACGATGACTTAATCTTATGGAAAATGGTAAACAATATAACCTGGGAGACACTGGCAGTAATCCTTCCATTCTACTTGGAGGGAGGCAATGAAAATGTTTAAGAGTTCTAGAAAGCATGACTTGCAAGGAAAGACTAAAGGAGTGGTGGGAGGAAGAGCAGAAGGCAGAAGAGATCTGCTAACAATCTTCAAGCACATAAAAAGCCTCTGCAGGAAGGAAGAAAACAATTTCCATGTCTTTGGTAGTAGGACAAGAAGAAATGAATTTAACTTGCAGCACGGAAGATTCATGCTTAGCATAAGAAAAATTTCTGATAGTAAGGGAAGAACTAATTAGATTGTTTGGTATGGTTGTCATTGACAGTGTTTAATAACAGATTAGACAAACCTCTGTCAGGATGATGTAAGTAGCATTGATCCTGCCCTAGCAGAGGGAACGGACTAAATGAATCCTAAAGATTGTTTCTCAGGCGACGATTCTCTCAGCCTGTATGGAGCTCTTTGTGGATGAGGCGATTGGTAGTACACAACTGAGTCAGACTTGTTTAAAGCTTAGATATTCCTATACTGTACTGTACTCACCTGCAGTCGCAACGTAGGCAGCTTACATGATGGAGCTGAAAGATAAATTTGAAAGAAAATTACTGAACAAGAACATGTACAATATCTACAGGAGCCATTTAAAAAGTGATTGAGGTATCTGAAAGTGTTCCATAAACTGCTAAACTTTCCTAACAGCCCACTGATGCTGAAAGCTGAGCTCTTTCCTTCCTTGACCCCAGCTATGGAGTCCTCCTCCCTCCTGACCCGCCTTTTGCGTTGTCTCTGGTACCTGCACATCTCTCCGGGCGTGGATTCAGCTCAGTAACTCAGCAGAAAGCTTTCTTTTATTGGATTAGTTTTCTGAGCGGCTCAGACAGAATCAGTCCTCAGAGGGGTATATAGTGAGCATAAGAGTTGTGTGAGAGATGGGGAGGAACTGAGGAGAGGAGAAGGACCTGCCCTTCTCGGGGTCCGTGAACTGGATTGGCTTCTACCTGCTTGTGTGATTTCACTCTGTTAGCCACGTACCTTGGAAAATGGAGTCCTTATGTCAGAGATACTGCACCCTACCTACATACTTGCTAACTCCTTTGGAACAATACATCAGTAGTTACTCCCCTGGTAAGAAACATAACAAATACCTCTGGGATCATCAGCTTGAATTGGTAGTTATTAATGTATTACCAGAATACTCGCAAATATATTTGCCATGCATTCTGATCCCAGATTTGTCTTTCATCAGATTTCATTAATTTGGAAATATTTTCAAGAATGTAACAGTTTGAGCTTATAAAATCACTGAAATACCTAAACATCTATGTGAATTATCATCCATTTTACTACACTGGAGATCTATCACCAGTTCCACTCAGAAGATGAGAAACATTCTTCCTCAGCATAAGATCCTGTTCCGCAAGATCGTATATATTGAGAGTCTGTGGGTACCACTGAGAAACCAAAGCCTCAAAAGCTACAACAATCTAAGAAATGCTGATACTGCTGAATTTTCTCTTTCAGACGTCTTTCACAAATTGTAGGCAGAAGCAACAGTTCTTCTGAACTAATCTAGGTGTTTAAAGTGTTCTACTGCCTCAGTCCTAACTCAACGGTAGCCTTTTACTTGGAGTAGCTGAAACCTTACTGCTTACTTCTGCTAAGTTGAGTACTAAAAATTATTTATTACACAAATCCTTTCTGTTGACAAGTTAAAATGGAGCCTCATCTTTCATATCTCCCTGAAGATTGCCACCTTGTGAGATTGAAAATACTCATTAAATTCCATCACCAGACAGGCACAAATGAGAGGGCGATTGTTTTTAAGCATGTGAAGGGAATCATTGGTAAACTCATTTGTTTGGCTATCATTAACAGAACAATCGGAGAGGATCTCCAGGGGGTCCTCATGACCTTTGCTCGCAATCTCTTCATCATCCATCAAGAAATATCAGCACCTAATATGCAAGGCGAGACCAATTTTAAGGTGAGGTGTTAATTAACTAACGATCCTGGTTAATTTCTGTACAAGGCCTGAAAATACCTCATGCTGTATCATAAACAAGTGCTAAACCATTCCTTTTTTATTGTTAGCGGTACGTATTTTACAGTGTCTAGGTCAATATAGTAAGTCTCCCAGTGAACCTGTTAGTTAAATTTAAGTTTGAAACTTTTTCTTTGAAAAGAGACATACTTTGGCGTGAAATTATTTGTAATATAATGCTCCCGATTGTCCTTTGTAAGAGCAAAGGAGCTATTGGCACTGCCTCAGACAGTTCTGTCACAAGTGTCTGGTGTCTTTTAAAGGAACACCATCACGGTAGGAATCTTAAATTGGAAACAAACTTCTCAGTTTATAATAGCTCCTTAGATTATTAACACTGATTTCTTTTAAGCAGGCAGCCGCCGAGTACTTAATCCATTAGTTCACATCTTTCGCCCCGCCATCAATTTCACAAGTCAATTTTGTTCCCAATTTTCCCTGCTCTTTGAATGCGCCCGCAGCGCCCAGCCCCAGGGGCCGCAAGATGCTCAGGGGTGGCACGGGGGGCGGCAGGACAAAGCGCGGGGGCTTGTCACGCTGGGAACGCTCCCCCCCGAGCTCCCACCTTTACTCGGAAGCTCCTTTGGGACGACCTTGCTGGCAAAAGGAGACGGTAAAGCAATAATGAGTCCAACCCCGTGCCCTGAAACAAGGACTCATTACAATGCTGCTTTTTGATTCTAGAGAATAGCTAAACTTTCCAGAGGGAGTTCTTTTGCTCAACGCTATCACCTTTAACTCTATAAAAAGTTTCTAAGATCCTGTCTGTAAGCGCTTTGTAGAAAGGTGAAGGGGAGCACCGCGTTACAGATCTGTATCTTCAATCACATAACATAATTTATATCAGATTCTTTCCAGTGTTAACTCTGACTATATTTTCCTCTGACGAGCAGAGTGTGAAATGACAGTTTTAGAGAAGATATAATTAAATTTCAACATGTTACAGAATAAACAAACAAAAACCAAACCCGTTTTTCAGTATGAGGGAGTGGAAAACCAACCATTGAAGAAAAATATAAAAGGGGACTCTTCATAGTGAGTTAACAATGATTTACATATGTGAAATAGAACACCTGTTAGTTAATTAGAAGTACAAATTGCAACGAATCATGTTTTTTATTTACCTGCGATTTGTACATATTTACTAATAATTCCCCCAACTGTCCCCAAAGTAATAGTAAATTTAATTGGTGCATCATGTCCTGTGTAACACTGGTTACCTTTTCAAGGCAAGTACTACCAGCTGTGCATTTTGGCTGCGAGATTTCATTATAATGCCCATTAAATAACTTGTATTTCTTGAATCTGTTACAGATGGCAATTCAAGATATTGAAGCAATTCTAGGAATTACAGCAGAAAACAAACTGAAATTGGAAGAAGAGCAACCTTCGAAAGCAGATGCTCTGAAAGAATAGTTAACGGAAAATCTTTAAGTGCCTTATTCTTTATGCTTCTGGAAATGCTTTCTCATCTGTAAGAACAGGTTTGGTTTTCCTTCTGCATTGGCATGTGAAGTAGTATTAACTCAGACAGTAGATTTCCATGATCTCTGAGTGCAGCGTTTCGAAGAATATCCCTTCTTGCACAAAAATAAACTGTTGAAAAGCAGAGGATCACAATAAATGCCCCTGATGTTCATACTGTCGTTCCTGAAGTACCCTATCTGTTTTTGAAATCTTATTAATAGGGGTCACGCTGCCTTTGCTGCTAAATCGGACTCGGAGATCGTAGTCCCTTGAAAAGAGCTCTGTAACCCTAAATTCCCTCTCAAGCTTTTTGTCTTCTAAAATACAGGCTTCTGACATGAAAGTAGGTCCAGTGTTCTTCTGCCTATGAGTAAATACACTTAAACACCATCTTATCACTAGTAAGGCCAGCAACCCAGATTCCTCTTCAGAACTGATTGTCCATATTGTTATTATTCCGCTCTTTTGCGATCTACAGATTTTTGCAGAAGGCGTTTTACGTTCATTTTCCACTTATTAAAAATAAAAGTAATAGCACTAGCTCAACAATAGATTCTGAGAACCATTAGAGTTCTACTTGTACTATGATTCCCCGTATACCATGACTTTTGCGGATCTATCTGTCCATCAGATAGATTCTGTATTTCAGATACTGATGGCTTTTTTTGTCACAATTGCTGTGCGCTGTTAAAGGACAACAGTTACATTTGTAAAATTATCTTTATCCATACAATCTCTAATATCCCAACAGACAACACATTCTAAGTTTTACTACGGAAGAGTGCATCTTCTCTGTTGGATGGATAGTATTGTCCCAAGTATGGCAAGTAGCTTTGAGATTACTTCTCGAAAAGCTCAGGCAAAACAAGTTTTTAAGACAAATAATGAATGTGACCAAGCAGTTGCAGTAGATGAGTGCCCAGTTTTTCTGATGCATGAGTCTTTGATCCATTAGCTTTATACATTATCTTTTGTGTTAGCCTTTTTCTCTTCTACTTTGGTCACAGAAGTAATTAATTGCAGATGAGAAAGTTTGCATAAATGCTGATCCCTGTTTCAAATAAAAATCTAAAAGAATATTTTTGTTTAATTCTTGTTTGGTTGGTTTTGTTCCTTGCTTACATGTAATCTCAATATGGTCTTGGTTTTGGATATACCAGAGCCCACACAGATTTTTCTAACGTGAAATTTAGCCAATGAATGAACTTCCCGGAAGCCTTTATGGTTGGAAATGAAAGTAACAGAGGTGGTTTTGGCTATGGTAGGCACAACAATAAGCTCTCACTTGCCAAGAAATAATATGCCAAAAAGCACAGTATAACTGCTTATTAGTTCTTCCAACAAGATAAGATATATTTGTTCTCTGTTCTACTTGGAGCAGTATGCTCTTCTGACTTTTTCCTCACTGCATTTATAAGGTGCTCTCTCCTATTTTACTGCTCAGAAGTGCTTTGCAGATTTCTCACCTAGCTTTGCACCCAAGCTTTACCATGTCTCAGTTTGGTCAGTAGAAGCAATATCCTGGGGGAACAGGAGAGCACAGCAGTACCAACCTAGGAGTCGGCTAGTTTCTTAAGGGTTAAAGAAATTAAGCCTTGATCCAAGCCAGAACAACATAAGGTCTGAGAGGCTCATTAGTTCACTGGCACTTAATAGACTGCGGTGTCCTAGGAGTAAATGAAACCTGCACTTCCTTATGTCTTTGTTCTATTCTGACAAAAGAAAACTGTACCTGTTTTTGCAGGAAACAAGTGACCTGAAAGTTCCCATGGTGAGAGAGATTTCTCAGTATGTGCAAAGTGTGAAATGTATTTTGAGGAAAAAAAGTTTTTAATTACTATTAACACTTCTGAGCATCAAGCTGATGGAAGGATTGAAACTGCTTTACAGTCTCTCACATTCAACTCCCATGCTGCTGGTGCCAAAAATGTATTTTTTTTAGCAATACAGCAGATACAAAATGAGATTATGATCTTTAAAAAAAAAAAGGTCAGAAATATAGTCATTATTCTCCTGTTCACATAACTGGATTATTTATTCCCGATAAAGGAGTAATAGAGTTCTGGCACTGTAGCTTGAATTTCAGAACATGATCTAGACCGGGAAGAAAACAGAGCAAGCGCAAATCAAGAGATAAAAGGTGGCCCGGGGCAACTGCTCATCAGAAATTGCCAAAGAATTCTGCAGCTAAGGACAGCAAAAGCCCAAGGTGGTTCCCCAGCTGCAAGCTGTGGAGGAATGCTTGTGCAAGGAGATGAGGGGCTGCAGGGTTTGACACCAACTGCAGAAGATGCAGACAATTAAAGGTTTCATGCTCCTGATGGGCCAGAGTTGCAAATGAAGATGTGCACTCAGCTGATAGCACTTCATGGATTTTGTTTTTGCAAGATCTGACTTACTGTCTGTAGCACATGTGCTACCCGTTTCAGGTCATTCTGGTGAGAGAACATTACCTGGAGCTGATACTGGAAACTGGGTTTCCCTTTTTAGATAGTCGGGTTTAAAGTCCTGAAGAAAAAAAAGGGGAGGGGGGTGTCATTCAGCTGAATTTTCCACATTTAGCTTGACAACTCTGAGCACAGAGCAAAAAAGCAATTCATCAGCGCAACTACTTCCAGATGTCTTCTGAAATGAACTATTCACCCTACTGGTTTCCTGAGAGATCTCCGATACCTTATTCAAATGGATAGTTCAGGAGAATTTACCACCTTCCATATACGTTAAGGTAACAAAACCCTGGAATTTTAAGACTAACCCGGTCTTCAGCATTTCACAGTGATTACTAACATCACTTCCCATTTAACAAATCACCTATCGTACATCTGAGGCCTCTTATGGTATACAGATCCTCTGTATTTCATTTTAGACTATAGATTTTGTTACAGCAATCAGGCACTAAAGATTAGGAACTACAGTCATTGACAACCTCCATGAATGTAATTTAACATATCATCTCAACTGAAGAATGATTAGACTGGTTTTTAGCTTCACCACAAAGATGTGCATTTCAGGAGGCTGTTTTGACATAAAAATGATCAGACCATACTAGAATCCAGTGAACACAGAGACTTGAATTGTGCAACCAAATATTATTAAAAGATCACATTTGGAAGAATGCTTCATAATACTTCCAGCCTCATCTTTAGGATTTTTGGTCATGATTCTTGTATACTTTTGAAGTATGCAAGGTTTTGCTATGCATTTGTATATACAGATGCTACTTCATTCCATTTGTAGCACGTTGTGCAAGTAGAGGTGTATCTACGTTCTCTTAACCAGTGCGAGGTTATGCTGCCAGAGGCTGAAGGGTTTTTCCCTTCTTCTTGCACTAGTAACAATAGAAGCAACACAAAGTTAACAGCAAAATATCTTGAAATAAATACTTTTAAACATCAAAGTAATTGTCATTATGTCCACTTTATAGGCAGTAGCTTTATAGGAGGTAATTTTGACCATGAAATGTAACAGCAGAGTATCACTCTTAAAGGTGTAATACATTAGTTCAGCCCTTCACCGTAGTGAGCCACAGTATCAGATTCCAACTTCTTTTCTATCCCCAGTCATTGCTGCCACTAATAAAGAAAGATATTGAAGCTAACTATATACTCTATTAATTATAGGAAGGTGAACTTGAGTCAAATTTGTCACTGAGGATGATTAATAATTACTGGTTCTACGCACATGTAGTACATTACAGTAAATAAACAGGGTACATTGTTGGGTAGTAATTGATTAATTAGCACATTCATACTACATAGCTCAATGGTTTAAGATTGCTGAGTTTGAGATATTGCTTGCAATTATTAAAAGGAAAAATCTGTTCCCATTTCTCAGTTTACTCTTCTGTACAGTCTTTTCTTCCTCAAATAGAACGTTTAATGGTTCAGAACCTTAGCTTTTATTTAGAAAAACTGTATCATGGCATATTGGCTAAGAGTTTAAAATATTTCTCTTTGAAGGGGTCTAACACTTTCGAAGAACTATTTTTAACGCTGTCGAAGTTTATCAAGTAAAATCAATCCAGCTTAACACATTTTTCCCTGAGCGCACGCTGACCTGGTTGGTACCGCAGCCGCGCGGTGTGCCAGCAGCACCCCGGGTGCTCCCGTCAGCGCACGCCCCGTAAACAAAACCATTTCTAAAATCACGATTGCCCGGTTCTTTTGTGATACCCTCGCTCGCTGTAACGAGCGCTAAGGTGCGCCTCTCCACAGGGACGACTGGCCGATCTCTCGGCCTGTGTCGGGCAGGATCCCTTACTCCCCTCGCTTCGCAGCGCCGCCT
>NW_009596176.1:16841-19513 GCF_000690535.1 Cariama cristata | reverse complement strand
GGGGTTTCCATCTATCACAGCAGTCTCTCGGAGCATAAGAAATGTTGTTCTTCCACTCTCAGCAGCCCCACAACAGAAGGGTCCTCTGAGAGGCGAGGCAAGGTAGACAGCTGTTTAGTATCATCAGTTGTCTCCAGCTGCTACACCAAAGGCCCACTGATACACTTTTGGGTCCTTGAAACACCCTTTTCTGAGGTAGTCTGTACCCAGAATGCATGGGGCCTCTGGGCCAGTCACAATGGAGTGATTTTGCCATTCATCCCCAGTTAGGCTTACTTCGGCCTCCGATACAGACAGCTCTTGGGATCCTCTCGTCACACCAGAAATATCAATGGGTTCTGTCCCTATGTGATTTGATGGCATCAGAGTGCACTGTGTGACAGTGACTATCAAGACTTTATATTCCTGTGTTTCTGATGTACCAGGCCATCAAATCCACACTGTCCAAAATACTTGGTTGTCTCTTTCCTCCACCTGGCTGGAGATAGGGCCTCTCTATTTGTGTCTCCTCATGTCGGGTAGGGAGAGGTTAGAATCCCACCTACCCTGACTGGAGAGCTGCCTGCTAGAAACTGGGGTAACCGTCCTCCTATTACTCCTGGGGGAGCTCCTTTTTGCATTTGTCCTACCTTGTAATTCGTGTACTTGTGCCTGTAGGTCAGCAGGAGGTTTTCTGTCCCATTTCCTCATATCCTCACCATGGTCACGTAAGGAAAACCACAGAGCACCTCGTGTCGTGTACTGTTTCTCTTGACTCAATCTGGTAGGAAGGTGTCGTCTTTTAATGGCTGCAATACGAGGTTGTGTAGGTGGAAAGCAGAATCTGCCCTCCATCTTGGATATTCTGTCCAAGGATGTTCTCAGATTTCTCACTCAGTTTTTTCACAGCTGAGATGCATGGTATAATTCTTCTTCTCTACAGGGGTGACTGATACAGGCATGGGTCAGTTCCCTGACCCATGTGCATCACGCCTCGCCAAGGTCTGAGCAGACTGTAGCTTAGACAGGAGACCTCGCAGCCAGTTGACTGTTGCTGGAGTCGCAGCTGTGACAGCACCCATCCCTGGGGTGGGAGTGGTTGTGGTGGGGGTTGGAGTGGCTTTGGCACACATTGTAGGAGTTGAGATAGCTTCACAGCACCTACACCCGTACTGACGTTTAATAATATACAACAGAAAAACATTCAGAGACTATGATAATAAGTTCTTGGTGGCTTGACAGTTCCAAGAATATCCAAAATTCTCAAAATTTGGTGCAGTCAGGTTCACAGCAAAGGGAGAAGTACCATTTCCCCCAGGAAAATTGCGAATATAATTACTAACAAAATCTGCTAGCCTGAAATACACAGATAAAGGCACTACTACCGGTTCACGACCTGAGCTGCTTGTAATCACTCTATGGACATAAAGAATTGGAGCAATAATAGTCCATCTTATCACAAAGTAAATCAGTGCTAAACCCCCTAGCACCGCCATGCCTATCATCATGCAACGCCCAACGGTGATAAACTGTTTATACACAACAAAAGCCAACAACACATATGGCAGGAAAGGCAGCATTACGCTTAGGTCTGAATAAAAATGTGAAAAGACATAATGTACAATTGCACTCAACACCCAGGAGATCAGCATTATTAAAGTTGTTTCAATTTCCAACCCAGAGACTCTGAAAGACAGAAACCCAATTCGAATTCGGATCTCTCAGTCCAAGAATCTGGGGCTTTTCACAGTGAAGCTGCTCATGCCCCACGTTGGGTGCCAAAAGTCTGTCACCATTTAAGTCTGGGCCTGAAACGAAAGGGTTAAATCTTTGCTTTAGCTAATGCAAAGTTGCCTCCGCAAGCATAGATAAGGAGGACAGGAACCACATTGTATGCAGGCCCTGTTAGGCAAGAGAGACCAGTTTCAATCGGCCTGGAAGATAGCGGCCCAGGACAACTCAGCAGTTTCAGCTGAAGGTGAAAAGCTTACTGTAAAGAAGACTGCTGCCTTCCTCCCAAAGACCCCAGCCCACGAACCCCAGGTGGGAGTGCAGGGGCAGGAACCTGTGATACTGAATACCTGAATCTAATTGTAATATCCCTGCCTATTTCTTAGAAATCTAATGAATATGTATACCTATGTGGGATAAATACCCAGGTTTTTGCTCTCTGGGGTGTGCAAGTTTGGAGGACCGATCCCCCTTGCACCCGGTGCCGAAATAAACATACCTGCTTTATAACTCTCCGTGAGTTGTAGAGTTCGTTTCTGTATGTCAATTTGGCGACCCAGATGGGACCTCTCTGCCCGACTGCAGAACCGGCTGAGAGAGGGACGTGCTAGGTGCACTCTGAGAGTTCTCGGAGGAACTCCCTTGCTCGCTCAATTGCTGCGAGAGTAGACAAGGACCATCAGTGGACCAGGTATGTGGAAATGGGGATACCTGTCAGTCGTACGGAGAGGTCCTACATGGGGTAGAGAGCTATATCGCTCACCTTTGGGTGGTTTGGGGTTCGAGTCCCTGATGGTCAGTCAGGAATTCCTGTTTGAAGGGTAATGGTAACTTGGATGCTCCTGGTTGGACTAGCAGGGACAACGACTTGTTCCATTGTAATCATCTATGTATGTTGTTGAAGGCATCCGGTACCGTGTACAGTTTGAGCTCATTTAATACTTGTAAACCATGGTTGATGT
>NW_009596176.1:0-16820 GCF_000690535.1 Cariama cristata | reverse complement strand
AAAATGTGTGACTGAGATGTACAATTAAGTACTAAGCGAGTGCGGAGTTCTGATCCGCAGTTCTATTCTCCCATGAGGGAAATAGCCGGAGACAAATGAAGTGAAAATTGATATTTGTTTTGTGCATTTTGTATCTGCCAGTGATGTTTGGGAAAAGGCATTAATTTAGGGGTGGTAATGGAGAGCTAAATAAGGACTTGGTGTTAGTCCCAGAGCAAGGAGCTGATGGGAGATACGGACTTGGACTAAGTCCTTGTCCCCGGTGTAAGCGTTGTTGTTTATTAATAAGATTATAGTGCCAAAATTGTTGTAAGTGTATTATTACTTTCGGGGAATCTCAAAACCTTTCATTAAACGTTACATTGGCTCCTGTTTGTATACATTGTAGGGCTATTACTCCTTTAGAATGAGCTCCGTGGACAAGATATTATTGTTGTAGGAATAGGAATCACATTAGAATCTAAAATGGGAAGTGGCAGAGTAAAGAAATACCTAAGGCAAGCCTTTTGAATTGTATTTTACAGCTGATGTTGTTTTGGAGAAGGGAAGGAAAATGGGATGAGTTTTCCTGTGCAGACATGTTTACTCTCCGGAATCACCCAGAGTACCAGAAAGACTGTAGTTTAGCACCTCTGCAAGATAAAGGAAAATACAGGGCAGAGGTGTATAAACCCAGAAAAGCTAAGGAGTTTAGAGGAAAAAGGATTACCAGCGCACGACAGACCGCCGGTAACTCCTCCACAAGAGGAAAATGAGGATTCAGACTTAGGAAACCTGCCCAATAGTCTTGTTTCTTCCCGTACGCGAGGCAGGGAAAAACAAGCAGTAATACAAGCTCCATTAAGGGAAGCGGTCGGACCGGAGGGAGGTCCCGTCCTGATAAAGGTCCCGTTTAATTCTTTTAATTTAGAAACCTGGAGAAATATAGCCAAAGGCTATCATAATGACCCTATAGGGGTGACTAGACATTTTGAATTCTTGTGAAACAACACAATCCCGATTGGAGTGATATCCAGTTATTGCTAGATCACATGACAGAAACCAAAAATAAATTGATTTTAAAAACTGCCCAAGAATTAGCAAGTGACCACATTAGAGAACAGGGGAAGATATAAAAGATCACTTCCCTTTACAGGACACACATTAGGACCCAAATAGGAGTGCCCACATAAAACTGTTATCAGCATACAGGGAGTGGGTCACCAGGGGGACAGAATGGGCTATTCCTAACACAGTCAATTGGTCAGCCCGGTATGCTGTTCGGCAAGGGCCAAAAGAAACTCCATCTGAATTTCTCGACAGACTAAGGGACACTATGAGGAGACGTACCCCTTTGGACTCTGAATTAGAAGGAGGAATTCAGCAATTGGTATCCCTTTTTATTGGACAATCAGCAAGTGACATTCGGAGAAAGTTGCAGAAACTAAGGTTGACAGAATGTCGGGATTTGGAGAAGTTGTTAGACGGAGCGTGGAGGTTGTTTAGTAACAAAGAAGAAGAAGACAGAAAGAAAGATAAAAGGGCACTTGTAGCAGTTTTACAAGAAAGTAGAGTTTTGAGAAAGTATAAGGGACCAAAGGGTCCCAGGGGAAGAGAGTCTCAAAAGCAATCCTTAGGAATAAATCAGTGTGCATGGTGTAGGTGGCAGTGACATTGGCACTGTGAGTGCCCCCAAAAAAGGCAAGGAAAGGAAAAGACACAGGCCCCTGTAACAGATGATTGGTGGGAACCTGGGAAATCTATCCTAGCGGACTCAATACTTGTATTATAGCTAGGGAAACAACAACAGGAAGTGGAGTTTTTAGTTGATACAGGAACAACATTTTCTGTTTTAAATCAAACCTTAATGCCTACAGATGATGATTTTGTAAAGGTAAGGGGAGCTACTGGTCAAAGTGAAAGAGCGTACTTTCTCAAACCTTTAAAGTTTAAATTGGGAAAGCAATTGGGGACACATAAATTTCTTTACATGCCGAATTCACCGAAGCCCTTATTAGGACAAGATTTGCTGGAATGGTTAGAAGCAGAAATAAGATTTGGGGAAGGGGGAATAGAATTTAAGGTAGGGAATGAACAGCTAACCAAGATTTTGAGTCTAGCTTTGATAAGCACCCCTGTTGAGGCAGAAATACCGAGGGAAGTTCAAGATCAGGTATATC
This sequence comes from Cariama cristata, assembly GCF_000690535.1. Lineage (NCBI taxonomy): Eukaryota > Metazoa > Chordata > Aves > Cariamiformes > Cariamidae > Cariama > Cariama cristata. The sequence continues at coordinate 14,661 of NW_009596176.1, read as the reverse complement.
CAGGAGTGTGGGCTTCAGAAATGCCAGGAAAAGCAAAAACGGCCCTGCCAATAGTAGTAAAGGTTAAACAAGGGACAAAACCAGTAAGGGTGAAACAATATCCCTTGCGGTTAGACAATAGAAAGGGAATTCAACCGATCATTGATCGGCTTGTTAAACACGAATTGCTTAAAACCTGAATTGGCCTGGTTTATCATATTGGACCCTAAGGATGCTTTCTTTTGCTTGCCCTTGAGCCCAGAGAGTCAATTATTGTTCACTTTTGAGTGGGAAAATCTGGATTCTGGGAGAAAGACACAACTCACATGGACTGTACTGCCTCAGGGTTTTAAAAATAGCCCCACTCTTTTTGGGAATCAGCTGGCTAAAGATCTAGAGCAATGGGAACGGATGCCTGGTAACGGAGCGGTGTTGCAATATGTAGATGACCTACTGGTGGCTACAGAAACAGAAAAATTGAACATAAAATGGACAGTGAGTTTAATGAATTTTCTTGGATTAAGTGGTTATCGAGTTTCTCCACAGAAAGCTCAAGTGGCCCAACAATCAGTGATGTACCTATGACACGAAATCACAGCTGGTGCATGGACTTTGGGGACAGTAAGAAAGGAGGCTATCCACCAAACCCCTAAATCACAGACGGCTAAGGAGCTCCGCACCTTCTTGGGAATGACAGGTTGGTGCCTCTTAGAACTACGGACTCCTGGTAAAGCCACTCCATGAACTTCTCCAAAGGACTTAACCTGGAACAGGGAAGCTAAGCAAGCTTTCTGTAGATTAAGGCAGGAACTTATGCAATCACCAGCTCTGGGGTTACTAGATCCTACCAAGCCCTCCTGGTTATCTTCCCACGAAAAACAAAGTATTGCATTGAGATCCTAGCCCAAACTCTAGGACCAGATCATAAAGCCGTGGCATACTTCTCCAAACAGTTCGATGAAGTAAGTAAAGGTTGGCCAAGTTGCCTGAGAGTAGTAGCCACAGTGGTGCTCAACATCCAAGAAGCACATAAATTCATGATGGGCCAAAAGATGATGGTACTAGCAGCACATATTGTCTCTGCGGTACTAAAAGTGAAAGGGGGACACTGGCTGTCTCCACAGAGATTCCTTAAGTACCAGGCTGTCATAGTAGAGCAGGACAATGTATGAGTAGTGGTTACTAACCTTGTCAATCCAGCATCCTTCCTTAGTGGAAATACAGGGGAACTGGTGTCTCATGACTGTCTGGAGACAATTGAGTCAGTATACTCCAGTTGACCGGATTTGAAGGAAGAACCGTTAGAGGACACCGAGGATACATGGTACACAGATGGCAGCAGTTTTGTTCAGCAAGGCCAATGCAAAGCTGGATATGCGGTAACCACTACTGATCAAGTAATAGATGCCAATGCCCTCCTACCTAACACGTTAGCTCAGAAGGCGGAAATCATAGCTTTGACCCGAGCCTTGGAATTAGTAAAAGGGTCAACATTTGGACTGATTCTAAATATGCCTTTGGGGTGGTTCACGCTCATGGAGCAATTTGAAACGAAAGGGCACTTTTGTCTACCCAGGGAAAACACATAAAATGCGCTGAAGAGATTCTCAAGATGTTGGAGGTGATTCAACTACCAGACAAGGTTGCCATCATGCACTGCAAAGCTCACCAGAAAGGGATTACAACTCAAGAAAGAGGTAACTCCGTGGTGGATTGTCAGGCCAAAGAGGGCATAATAGAGCTGCAGTCTTTGGTCCCAGATGGTAAAATTCAAAATGATCAAATTAGCAGTGAACCTAGATACTCAAAGGAGGATCAAAAGTTGATTGAGGATCTAGAGGGAAAAGCAGGCGAAAATGGATGGGTTAGAACACCACAAAGGAAAATGATAATACCTAGTGCATTACTCTGGGCTGTAATTATGGCCGAGCATAGGAAGGCCCATCAGGGAGCTGAAGCCCCATATAAATATTTAGGTAAATGCATTGTTGCCTGGAATTTGTACACAACTATCAAGCAGGTGACAAAACATTGTGATGTTTGCCTACAAAATAACCCACAAACAACTCGAAAGGTTACGTTAGGGCACCTAGGAAAAGGGAACCTTCCTGGGCAGTGGTGGCAAATCTCAGAACTTCCAAGACGGGGGGGTTCCGATATTTACTTGTTTTAACTGACACCTTTTCAGGTTGGCCAGAAGCGTTCCCCTGCCAAACAAATAAAGCAAGGGAAGTGACTAAGGCATTGGTGCAAGAAATTATACCCAGATTCGGGGTTCCGGCGGTCAAGTCCTCAGATCAAGGACCGCACTTTGTAGCAAAGGTCATTCAACAAGCTAGTCAATTACATACACCTTATAGGCCTCAGGCAAGCAGCCAAGTAGAGAAAATGAACCACCTTCTTAAATTGCAAATTGTAAAACTAGGACAAGAAACCAGATTGAACTTGCCTCAGTCACTACCCCTGGCTCGCCTGAGGATTAAGACGAAACCTAAAAGTAAGGAAGGACTAGGCCCTTTTGAAATACTATACAGAAGACCTTAGGAACAGGAAGAAACATCCACACAAGTTGGTACTGAAGTACTAACTATGTGATAAGTTTACAAAAACAGCTCCGAGAGGTAGAGAAATTGGTGCTAGGCACTCGTGCCAATGGAGTTGACGGACCAATTCCTAATATTGTACCAAGTGATTATGTATATGTCAGATCTCCTTCAGACTGATCTTTAGAGCCTAAGTGGGACGGGCTATTTCAAGTTCTGCTAACAACACACACCAAAATTAAGGTAAAAGAAGCTTCTTCCTGGATTCACCACACAAGAGTCAAAAGGGCGCTGAGGCAGCAACGGAAGACCAGACGAACCGTCCCTTTAAAACTCCATCTCCGAAATGGGGATGCTGATCGTCGGTGTAGTAGCAGGACTTTATATAGTAAGCATACATTCTTGGGATCAGAATGCATATGTACAGTTGCATGCTAATATCTCTAAGTTTTTCTATTTGTCTGATTGTTGGATTTGTACAGCTCTCCCAAAGGTAATTTGGAAGTTCCTTTATTTGGGGTAGCTGCCCAAAACTGGGACTACGTTAATGACTCAAGTCCAGTTTGGCCAGAGTTTTGGAAAAGGCCAGGTAGCAGAAGTGGCTATTGTCAATATGATAATAACACTTATGGGTTGGGACCTAGGTTTGGTTTACAAATACTCAATTCAGACACGATAGCATTTCTGGTAGGCAATAATAGCTGTAGTTGGAAAGTTCGAAGAAAGACTGGAGGATCCTGTCCTGACCGCCCTGATTTGAACAATTGTTCCCGAGGTGATGGATATAGCAGGAAACAACTTCCTCCTGGGTGGTCAGGCATGTGATTTAATCACACCCACCACCAGGTATAGTACGAGGGGCCTGGAGAAAACTTAACAAGCAAGCTGTACCTAACCCTTTGACCCGATACAATACTGGGTATCACGGTTTTGTTAGGGCCCTATTTCCTGCCTTAGGTGTGGCATAGTTTGAACGAGCTATAGTCAACATTTCGGCAGAAATAGAGTTAATAGCAAATGCAACTGCCGATGCCCTGTATCATTTAAATCAGGAGGTAGAATCCTTGCAGAAAATAGTCCTCCAGAACAAGATGGCTCTGGACATCATGACGGCTCACATGGAAGGAGTGTGCACCTTGATTAATACTAGCTGCTGCATCTATGTAGATGAATCAGCGAAAATAGAGATCAACATTCAGAAAATTTGGGACCACGCCAAGGTGTTGCATCAAGTGGCTGAAGGTGTTACCTCACATGGACTCATTGACCTTTGGGAAAAGCTCACATCTTGGCTACCCAATTCTGTTTGGCTTAAGCAACTGTTTGTTACTTGTATAATTATTGTAAAATTAGGAATATTGATTTGTTGTATGTTACGATGTTTTGTATGGAACTGTATGCGCTCTGGTGATAGTTAAGAGGAGTGGAAAAGGCAGCAATTAAGACGAAAGGCAGAAAGAGGGCAATACTTCAGAGAGGCAAAACATAGTGATTTAGTAAAAGAATTTGCTAAGGGGGGACTTGAAAAGAAAGGGTTAAGTCTTTGCTTTAGCTAATACAAGGTTGTCTCCGCAAGCATAGATAAGGAAGACAGGAACCACATTGTATGCAGGCCCTGTTAGGCAAGGGAGACCAGTTTCAATCAGCCTGAAAGATAGCGGCCCAGGACAACTCAGCAGTTTCAGCTGAAGGTGAAAAGCTTACTGTAAAGAAGACTGCTGCCTTCCTCCCAAAGACCCCAGCCCGCGAACCCCAGGTGGGAGTGCAGGGGCAGGAACCTGTGATAATGAATACCTGAATCTAATTGTAATATCCCTGCCTATTTCTTAGAAATCTAATGAATACGTATACCTATGTGGGATAAATACCTGGGTTTTTGCTTTCTGGGGTGTGCAAGTTTGGAGGAGCGATCCCCCATGCACCTGGTGCCAAAATAAACATACCTGCTTTATAACTCTCCGCGAGTTGGAGAGTTTGTTTTCGCATGTCAGGCTGGTTCTTAAAGCAGGTGGCAGATGCTCTCTGTTAACCACGTCCTTTGCTAGAGGGGGAAGGAAAGGAGAAAAGGGAGAGAGACTTATGGGTTGGAAAGTTAAACCAAACTTCAATAAAACAGTAACAGTGAAAAGAGTATAAATAATATTAAAACTAATACTACCAATAATAGAAATAGAAATACACAAAACCAATATTGGCCTCCCGTGGACCCCAACCCAGGGTATGCTAGATACCTCCAACAGCTATTTCAGATGTTGCATAGACGAAGGAAATAAAAGTCTTGTAAGTGTTCAGATAAACTATCTTACTAAAAAATTTTTGCCAGCTGTCCTGTCCTGCTTTTACAGTAGAATATCACTTAGGCCCCAAGAAAAGAGAACAGCGGTAGAATAAAATCAAGAGAGAGTAGCATAATTTCTTTTCAATGAAGAAAAGGTATATGCTTGTTAAGAGGAAAACAGAAATGGAAAAGGATTCAGAATGCACTATCTTGGATCAAGTGTCTGGAGAAAGTCCCTCTGATCCCAGGGTCCTTGCTGACAAGCAGTCTTTGAAATCAAATACCAAGCACTGAAACATTTCCTTCTTTTTCCTAAGGAAATCAAAAGTGATACTATTGAGGACAGTAACAGTATTAGGTTCCAACTGACTTGAGAGGGGAATCCAACTATCCGTTTGGGGTTTTTTGACCTATTTGGAAAGACAGGTATGAGGCGAAATAAGAGTTTCACCTAGAAATAAATAGCAATACAGTATTATTCCTCTGTTTCATATGGGAACAGGCTCAAGATCATTGTGTGAGTTGTATACACTACAATCTCCAATTAATTGTTTCACAGTGCTGGGCTAGTCAGCTCCATAGTTTTCTTGTAGTGACCAATGCTACCTCTATCGACTAAAGCGTGAAAAAATGTAAAATGGAACATAAAGCAAAATAAGAAGAAATCTTTCTTGGTGCCTAGTTCTCTGAGAACATATCTTCAAAACCAAGTCATTGTCCATGTCAATTTTCTGTAGAAAAAAGTTTCAAGACACAGTTGTCAAACTCTTCAGTTCTCAGTCCTGAACTCCATGCAGTTGGCTTCTGCACCACATTGTCCCATTGATGGGTACATATATTTGCTATCAGCCACAAAGCATCCAAGTTTCGGGTGTGCCCCCTGGACATGATAAATTTGCAGCTGATGACTGCACCAATTATTTAGTGCATTTGGTCATGGGACAGAAAAGAGGGTGAGAGTTTACCCTAGAGCTAGAGCTAATGCCACATGCTGGAACCCCTGAATTCAGACCCCACATAATACAGTGACTGGTAGCCCTCGAAAGGAATAAAAAAAAATTAAAACAACAGAAATTAAAAGAAGTAACTACTCTCTATAGCTGGTTTTAAAATTAATGATTTCTTTTGGAAGAGGGAACAGATTTTTTATTGATTTTAACAAATACATTAAAAGAAGTTTCAAAAAATTTCACATGCGTTACATGTTTTTCCTTTGCCGGATTTCCAGGTGCCATGCATTTTCTTCAGTATAAAGGAAAACGGACTGCCCATTTGACACACTGTATAAGGATTTCAGCTCTTTAAACTTTAAGTATAATGGTTGGGTCAGTTTTCTATTTGTAATACCAGCTTACAGGAAGGCATGGCAATCTTTCTTTTAAAAGACCTGTCCCCTCTGTTATACTGAAGAAACCTTATAGTTATGAGTTCTGACTCATATTTTACATCAACAACCTTGAAAGACCACCATAATAAACCAGACAGAGGTTTTGGCTTATTCTTGTCAGGTTTTTTTCTATCACAAAGCAGGCCACGGTTTCATGGTAGCCAAAGGTAATACACCATTTTTGGCCTCATGTTCCTGAAAGTACCAGTGTTTGTATGGCCTTTCACTGGTCTGTTTTAGCATAAATTCAATAGAAAATTATTTGCTTTTTTTCACAGGTTGGCATTCTGACAGAACACTGCTGAGTGAATGGTTAGACAAGTGCTAGAGCCAGCACAGGGAAGATGGCAAGAACCCCGGACTTCAGGAGAGCTAACTTTGGCCTCTTCAGTGATCTACTTGGAGGGATCCCATGGGTTAGGGCTCTGGAAGGTCAGGGGGGCCAAGAGAGTTGGCTAATATTCAAGCACCACTTCCTCCAAGCCCAAGATCAGTGCACCCCTGTGAGCAAGAAATCAAGTAAAGGGGGCAGGAGTCCTGCATGGATGAGCAAGGAGCTTCTGGGAAAACTTAAATGGAAGAAGGAAGTTTATGGAATGTGGAAAAAGGGACAGGCCACTTGGGAGGAATATAGGAACGTTGTCAGAGTATGGAGGGATGTGACAAGGAAGGTTAAGGTCCAGTTAGAATTAAATCTGGCAAGGGATGTCAAAGACAACAAGAAGGGCTTCTTCAAATACATCAGTAGTAAAAGGAAAACTAGAGAAAATGTGGGCTCACTGTTGAATGAGCCCGGGTGATGAAGCATACAGAGAAAGTGGAGTTACTGAATGTCTTCTTTGCTTCAGTCTTTACGGTTAAGGCAGTCTCTCAGGAATCCCCAGACCCTGGAGGTAAGCGAAGAAGCCTGGAGAAATTGAGACTTTCCCTTGGTCGAGGAGGATCGGGTTGGAGCCAAACTGGACACCTACAAATCCACGGGCCCTGATGGAATGCCCTCACAAGTGCTGAGGAAGTTGGCAGATGTTATTGCTGAGCCACTCTCCATCATCTTTGAAAGATCATGGAGAACAGGAGAGGTGCCTGAGGACTGCAGGAAAGCCAATGTCACTCCAGGCTTCAAAAAGAGCAAGAAGAGGGATCCAGGGAACTACAGGCCAGTCAGCCTCACCTCCATCCCTGGAAACGTGATGGAGGAGCTCATTCTGGATGTTATCTCTAAGCAGCTGGAGGAAAAGAAGGTTATCAGGAGTAGTCAACATGGATTCACCAAGGGGAACCCATGCTTAACCAATCTGATAGCCCTCTATGATGGTATGACTGGTTGGGCAAATGAGGTGAGAGCAGTGGACCTTGTCTACCCTGACTTCAGCAAGGATTTTGACACTGTCTCCCATAACATCCTCAAAGGTAAGCTCAGGAAGTGTGGGTTAGATGAAGTGGATTGAGAATTGGCTGAATGGCAGAGCTCAGAGGGTTATGATCAGTGCTGCAGAGTCTAATTGGAGGCCTGCAGCTAGCGGTGGTCCCCAGGGATCAGTTCTGGGTCCAGTCTTGTTTAACTTAATCACCAGCAATCTGGATGAAGGAATGAAGTCTACCCTCAGCAAGTTCATTGATGATACAGAACTGGGAGGAGTGACTGATACAATGAAAGGCCGTGCTGTCATTCAGCGAGACCTGGACAGGCCAGAGAGCTGGGCAGAGAGGAACTTAATGAAGTTCAACAAGGACAAGTGTAGGGTCCTGCACCTAGGGAGGAATAATCTCATGCACCAGTACAGGCTGGGGGTTGACCTGCTGGAGAGCAGCCCGGTGGAGAAAGACCTGGGAGTCCTGGCAGACAACAAGTTGCCCATGAGCCAGCAATGTGCCCTCATGGCCAAGAAGGTCAATGGTACCTTGGAGTGCATTAGGAAGAGTGTGTCCAGCAGACCGAGGGAGGTTCTTCTCCCCTTCTACTCTGCCCTGGTGAGGCCACATCTGGAGCACTGTGTCCAGCTCTGCGCTCCCCAGTTCAAGAAAGACAAGAAACTACTGGAGAGAGTCCAGCAAAGGGCTATGAAGATGATCAGTGGACTGGAGCATCTCCCTTATGAGGAAAGGCTGAGAGAACTGGCTCTGTTCAGCCTGGAGAAGAGAAGACTGAGAGGGGATCTCATCAATGCTTATAAATACCTTAAGGGTGGATGTCAAGAGGATGCAGCCAGGCTTGTTTCAGTGGTGCTCAGCAACAGGTTAAAGGACAACAGGCACAAACTAAAACTCTGGAAGTTTGATCTTAATATGAGGAAGGTCTGCAGAGCACTGGAACAGGCTGCTCAGAGAGGTTGTGGAGTGTCCTTCTCTGGAGATATTCAAAACCTGCCTGGACATGTTCCCATGTGCCACTTGCTGTAGGTAAGCCTGCTTTGGCAGGGGGGGTGGACTAAATGATCTCCAAAAGTCCCTTCCAACCCCAATGATTCTGTGATTCTGTGAAAATATTGATTATTCAGTGTCAACCACTATATTCTTCTGAAGGAGTATGAATAAAGGAAGAGTGTGGGATGGTAATGGAAATACATACCTGATGCTTCTCCAAAGAAATGACTGGAAAAGACTGAGTGGTTGTTTCTGCTGTGTAAATTTGTAATAAGTAGAAATATCATATACGAGCTAAGCACAAAGAGGCGAGTTAGCCCAACTAGAACAAATTCTCTGTAACAACTTGAAAAAGGTTTCTTTTTTGAACAGAATTTATTCTTTACAATGAATGCTCTTAACAGCTAGTTAATTTTTCAAACTTAGGAAGTGTCATATCAATTTGGACCACCTGCAAGCAATAGAGTACCAGTTTGACAAATTTGGGTGTCTCGGTACTTTTGAGGGTTTATAAGCTTATATGCAAGCAAGAGTGCAAACTGCCCTTTCCAGCAATAACATTATCTACATTTATGCCCTGCCTTTGAAAGTACATTTACATTTCATTTGTACCTCTCAGAAAACAAATTGTGTTTATAAAATTCAAAGAATCTTCTCAGCAGAACCTTGAAAGTGTTTTCAAAATCAAAAAGATAATTTGATTTCAGTGTTCTTTAGTGTATGTTTTTGTTCTTAACTAAATGTGAGAATTTTTAAAAAGTAAACAAAATGTTTTAGCAGCTTAAGGAATCAGTAACGACAGGTATTGCTTACTATCTCAAAATCATTCTCCAGAACAAAATTCATATTTTCTTTAGTGTTTATTTCTTCTGTGGCATAATAAATATATTCAACTGCTACTGATGCAATAGAAACAAAGGAGAAACAATCAGCTGCTACAGAAAATACAGATTGCTTAAAAAAGAGTATGTGTTATCTTGAGCTAGATAAGAAGCTAGATGGGACCTCCTTTGTTTAGCTCACTGTTTTAAAGATTGCAAAGGCCATATTGTTAGCAGAATATTTTTTTAGCTCTTTACAACTTAGCATTGTTAAATTTGGCTCTGCAACTTTAATGTTAACCTATCTCATCGGCAAGTATTGCAAACTTATTTCTTTAACATTCTTTGACTCTGCTAGCTTACATTTTTCTTGGAAGTTTTTCACAGTCTGTTAATTTGAATGAGGTCACCAGACACAGACAGACACTCTATATCCTCTCCTTGATGTTTATTTTGTGCTGGATATTGTAGATGTTCAGCCTTTTGTTCTTAGTAGAGTACGAAATCTCCCAAATTATTTGGATTATTGCCTGTGAGGTAGCGAACAGTATAGTTTCTGTAACCTTAAACCATTCTGACATGTTGGAATGATTAATAACATTGACTCCATCAAGGAACTCTAGTGATCATTTTAGGGGCAGAAACTCTGAAGATTCAAAATGTTAGTATAAAATGTATTTGTCACACCTCTGATTCACTAATGAACACAAAAAATAGTACACCATTCAATGAGGGATATGTTTAGAATTACTACAGCAGAACGAGAATTTTTTTTTTTTTAAATTGGAAAACTTACTTTTATGAAAACCAAATGTGGTAGGAAAATACTAGGATTAATAAACTTGATACTGGTAAATACAAAGTTTCTGAGATTTTTGTTATATGAGCATGAGATCTCATTGGCCAATAGTATGATGGTTACATTACACATCAAGTTCTTGCTTGATCAGTCTCTTTTACCCTAGAGAACCTTGATGATCAAATTATTAGCTATTTTGTAATATCTCTTTTTCTGAATTTCCTTTAAAAACTTTGAAAGGTCTGTTTTATCCTGGTATAAACAGGGAAATGCATTTTTCAATGTCGGGATTTCAAAGCCAGTAGAATACATTTTATGGTCAAACTTAGTAAAAGACATCGAGAACAGTGGATAACATCTCCATACATTTTTCTTTCTTTATTGTATGTTGATTACTTGAATTTTCCAGTTGTGTAAGCTCTTCTGCAAGACTGATTCCATAATTGGAATAGTTTGGTTCTCTGTTCTTTACCTCTCACATGTTTTTCCCCAAAAATCATGTAATTTTTTTGCCAGGCTGCTCTTCTGAACCTGATGGGCTAGGAGACATCTCCCACTGGAGCAGAAGATAACCCCTTGAAATAGACTTTCCAGTTACTGCAGCCATCTGCAAGGCAAGATGCTGTCAAACACAATGAGGATGTTTCCCAGGGGTCCAACAGTTGCTCTCCCAAGGCCTGAGGAGTCATCTGAAAACTGAGCTTTTTAGCCCTACCCTCAAATCTAGCAGTGTTGGTGGAGGAGGCAGCAGTGGGAACGTCTGGCAGTGAGAATGACCAATCCAAAGGTTCGGGTCTAGGCAGTATGTAGAAGATTAAATTCTTCTAACAAATTTATGTATTTGTTAATTTAGTTCAGATATCACTAAATTAATGTTATGAAACATTTGTTTAGGGTGTAAACTAGTTTTTTGAACATTTACGCCAGATCTTTGAACCTCATAATCATGCTTAGCTGCATCTTGAAGCTGTCTGCATGCCCGACTCTTTATATTCTTCTGCCATTAATTTAAACAATATGAACACTGGGAATTTTTCAGACTGGGTAAGTTCTGTCCTGCAAAGGAAAAGAGAGCTGGGTTTTCATCAGACTTTCCACTTGGCTGTCATTAATGTAAAAGCTGTTGGGGGCAGGGTACACAGATCCCTACAGTATATCCCTCATTCCAAAATTATAGACTAAAAGCAGTGCTATTTAATTGGTCCAAGTAACAGCGATAATCTCTGTTTTGCTTTCACTCTTGCAGTATTTATGTTACAAATAATTGATATAAAAATCAGTTTGATTTTAAATGAAATAAGTAAAGGTGTGTTGTGTTTAAGTATCTGTAGGAACTGTGTGTTATCATAGAATTGTGATCATAGAAGTACGAAATTTGAAATAGGTAACTATAGGAATAGTGTGCAATGTTTTAGCATCTACAGAGTTGAATGTTTTGAAATCAGTAACCACAGGATTGTTAAGTTTGAAATAAGTAACCATAGGTACCTCACCAGGTAGTTACTGGATTTTTCTAAGTTTTGTTTTAAGAAACTAAAAAAACTGTCATGGATCCTAGTTAAACACAATGGACATCAGTTATGCCGCTTGGCTGTCCCCTCACCCCTCCGCATTTTGATTTGAATATCAAGGATTCCAATCAGTAAAGCTAAGTAGGTTTGACCAATGATTACAGTAAGATTGGAATATTAATGAGATCGTGTAACGGGCAAAACCAATCAATGTAAAGGTTAAATTTAAGCATGAACATAGTATGCATTTTTATGTAAAAGAACATTATGTAACAATGACTCGACAGAAAAAGTGTATAAAAACTGTTGGAATTTGATGCTAAGGTGGACATGATAGGTGGAACTATCTCCCATGTCCCCAGCGCTGCAATAAAGGAGTGCCTGCTTCTTCATACTACGCTGGTGTTAAGGGGTTTTATTTCCGATTTTGGTAACACTTACCACAGTGAGGGATCTCAAAGATGAAAAATTGCTAAGAGCAAAAGAGCTACATGACAAACTGGGGTGGTCTGTGCACAAGAGGGTCATAATGAATGACGTCCCCTTGTTTGAGGATCTGCTACATGTTAATGTATGCATCACCCTTCTATCTGAGGGGAGGTCCTAAGTACATTAACGTCACAAATGGAAGTGTACCATAGGAAAAGGAAGAGGAGCAGTCAGATTCAGTTCCTGGGAATAGACTAGACTAGATGATCTACCATACTTACAAACACTTGCACGAGTACAAGAGATGAGTAATAGTCAAGATGATTTGTTGTGAAAAAGTTATGACAGATAAATACCATGTGCAGAGCAAGAAGTCTGATGAGTGTATAAGAACTAGTAGATGTCTTTACCTGGTTTTACTAGACTTCTGGTACTACTTCATGCGGAAAGAGGATGTAATGATGAACGTATCATAGCATGGATCCAAGACTGACGGGAAAATAACTCAGTGTAATTGTCTGTCAAATGGAAGAGAAACATAACATGGCACTCAGGGAAGTCTGTACTATCCATTAAGAAGTTTCGCCGCATGGTATGCTTACTGGAGTGACAGAAAGATATCATGAAGCCAGAATGCACAAACAGTACAGTGAAAAACAGAATTAAGAGTTCCCATTCAAAAACAATCCTGAGTAACTGAAGAAATAATCTGAAAAAAATAAGATTAAATTTAATGGAGATAAGCATAAGACACTACATCTATGCAAGATTTAATTCAGATGAGGGTAGTCTACAGGAAAGCAAGATGAATTACCAGAAGTCTAGAAAGCAAAATCAAAGTGGAAAAGTTGAGTGAATTGTGGTAGTTTATCTCTAAGAAAATAATATTACTCTGTTACTTATCTACTAAAAGGTTGCTGTAAATAGAAAAGGAGTAATCTGGTTTCCATATCCATTTCTAATAATTTTAGAAATAGATATGTCATGAAGTTTAAAAAGGCAGACTACTTAGATATGATAAGCTAAAACATACACATTAAGAGTGGTTTTTTGATTCTGGACAGGAAAAATAATAAAACTGCTGGCCTGGAAGTGGGAGGTCCTGGGTCAAGTTTTCTAGCTTTAGGTGACATTAGCCAAGTCATTTTGGCCTAGTTTCACAATAATTGAGGTCCCCAGTTGCGCAACTTTGAACCACCTAACCCAAAATCAGATTGTAATACTTCATGCAGTTGCTATCTAAATTCATAGGTGCCTGAACACGCCTTGACAGTTTAATTTTCCCAGCTCTAATTAATTTTCAACTCCATTTCCCATGCTAATGTTGATGGACTGTTCCACATCCGGGAACCTTGCTGTAAGTGTTCTTCTTCCTCTTCCCAAATGTGTTTTATACGGGAGAAGACTGACAAGGTCTTAGCAGGCCATTATGTACTACTAAGACGGGTATCTTGTTCAAGTCTGTGCTATACTGCAGTAAAATTCCTTTGTGAGTCTAGTCCCTTCTCCTGTGGTTTCTTCTGTACAACAGTGTAAGACTGTTCCTCTCAATCACTGGCAAACAAATAAATAAAATAAAACAAAGTAGTAAAAGTTTTATCAAAAGGAGTGTAGAAGTTTTAATAGCAAAGTTTTCTAAGAAAAGACCATGCACGAGGAGGACAAAGAGGTGACAATGTCTATGGAATAACTAACGCTTGGCAGGATGTGGATCTCTGCTAAATCTGAGAGGGTCCCGCAGTTCTTTGAGACTTCATGAGCAGCATTATACAAGCAGCCACTGACCCCCTGCAAGGCAAAATTTGCAAGTCCAGGCAAATTTCTGTGATTACTTTCCTTCCTATTTTGTTAGAGTCCTTTCTGATTTGGCGGTCTCATCTGGTGTTTGGAAGAAGTGGGTGTAATGAATAAAACCTGAAGGTGTCAAGGACAGTATATGGTAGTAAGGAATGAAAGAAACTGTCATCTTTCAGACCTGTAGAACCTGTAAGGCAACAGACAGGTCTCAGTAACTGAAACAACTCTGCGTATGTGATTGAAATCACAAATATAATAGTATATTTAATAACAACTGAATTTTCTTTTTCTAAATGGAAATCTTCATTTTTCAGAACAGTTCCCTAAAAAAAAAGCATGCTCTAAATGCATAATATCTCCTCAGGAAAAAAAAAGACACCTTAATATTATTCAGTTATTTATTAACAAGCAAGTTTTAGAGTGATAACAAAAAATAAAAGAAATAATTGCCAAAAGCAAGTATGTTTAAATAATTTCATCCAATACACGAGTGTAAAATCTTCAAGCCTTCATCATGAAAGAAGTGACAAAAATAAAAAGCTCTTTTGTGAAAAATAAAATAAAATATTTACTCTTTAAAATTTATATTGCATTTTCCAAAGACAAATTTAATACACACTTGCGGCAAAGAACAACACACTTACATCTTAATGAAATGAACTGTAAGGCTATATGGCTTTATATAACTAAGTGTTTGGTAGAAGAAATGCAAGCGAAATTTGTATTCATAAATATATACATTCATATATATTT
>NW_009596175.1:83900-122347 GCF_000690535.1 Cariama cristata | reverse complement strand
CATGGAGCACTGTGGAGGACGCAAGGCTGGCTGGAGGAGCACAGCCTCTGGCGGTCGGTGGAAGGGTAAGGGCTCAGGTGTGACTTCGTACTCCGCGCTTGCCAGTCCGGTGACCAAATAGACCTCCAATGCGAGTGTGTAATGCAGCTGCTTCTCCCGTGTCTTGCTGAACCACTAATCACACGTCGTTTGCCCTTTTTTTCATAACCACCGTATGTCTAAACTGAAGTGCCTGTGTTGAGCTAAATTGTGGTATTTTCCTTCTTTGCCGGTGAGCAGGTACAGAGACCCAAATCGGTGTGATACTCTTTCCGCTACATCTACTTTCTTTGTCATCTGGCTACAGCTGTAAGATAAACTTATCCTCATCTGAAAAATCAGTCCATGCTTCCTTTTCTTGAGAAACTATTTCTTCTAGCGCTCTCTTTTTACTTACACAAATAGCAAAATTTCATGTCATTCCCATAATTTGAATGGGAATTAGAATAGAAAATAATTATTATTCAGTTATATCCCTTTTTATTTAAAGCCTACATTATCCCATACGCATGTTTGATTTTTTTGTTGTCTCTTTTTTCTTCTTCTTTTTCCTAGGCAAATCCCATCCTCTCCTTGGGTCTGGGCTCGCCGGATGGCCTGGGATGGAGACGCCCTGCGTGTGCCGCACCGTACAGGTGCCGAAGGGAGTGCAATCATGTCCCGTCCCGGCTGCAGACCTCCCCGCGTGCGGCTCACCTGGTGGCCCGGCGCTTTGAGGGTCTGTCCTGGGCACTGTCATTTACTGGTGTGATGGGAGTGGGGTTTGCGTGGACCTCCTGGGGCCAGTGGTGCTTTTGGCATCTGTCGCTCACTGTGTAGCTGAGGATTTCTTCCTTTCTTCCGTTCTTCTGCTTCTCCGTTTGGTTTGCTGTGTCCTGTCTTTGCCTTAGCAACTTTCTGTAATAAACCTTCCCCTACGGAGAAGGTATTTGTCATAATAACAGGCAGCAGAAACAGTTCCCGTGTCTGTTGGAGAATACAGCCGTCATTAAACTCATCTGTCGGTGGGTAAGGTGCCAGGATACTTTCTGATGTAGTGTTTTGCATTGCACGTGTTATGTTTCAGTGTGTGGTATCTAATAGTATACGTTTTTTACACTGGATATAATTTACGCATATAATACTTGGCATGTGCTGGAAACTTTGAGCGAGACTTGTAGCAAACCAAGTTACCGGTGTGCATGTGTTTGCAGGTTTAGAAGTGGAGTCGTCTATTTGTGTTCTGGTCTTGCATCTTTTCAGATGCTTTCTGCATCTGCATTAGCCAGGTTGACTGAATTGTTGCTCGATTCTTCTAGCTCTTAAAAACCCCAAAGTATCTTATTTTTTGTTTCTCTCAAACATGTGTTGCTTTTAAAGGCTGATAAGGGGCTGCGTATACTGTTGCTCTAAGGGTGGATGTGGGGCTGGTCTCTCTCACTGCACATTTCTTTCCTTTAAGGACAATCTTCCTGGGAGTGAGTGATCCCCCAAAGGATAATATGATTTCAAATTTAAATATACCTGCCAGAGAAGTGAGATCAGGATTATACAGTAGTGTCACTTCTCAAAAATCATAGTATTTAAAAGAAAAATTCCTTGAATATTTCATTCACTGCCTAGGTGAGGTGGCGTTTTCAGGGTGAACGACTGGCACTACTCGTTTGCAGCTCGGTGCCTCCCGGAGCCGTTGAACCACAGAAGTTTTCAGCATCCAAGCAGACGGTGTGTCTCAGCAAGGGGGGGATCGATGCTGAGGCATCCCAGGAAAGGGTCTGTGCTACTTTGTGACTTCCTTACGGAGAAGCCCTGGGGGTTACGACCACAGCGAGGGGGCTGGATGGAGTCATCGGGGAGGAGACCGGGGTGGTGGAGAGAAGGCAGCAGAGCTGGCTAGAGGTATGCCAAGGGAAACTCGTTATCTTGGGGGCAAGGCAGTGGGAAACCCTTCCATGGGGTGGGTTGAGGAGCTTTGAGGGTTCAGGCTGAGAAGGGATAAGGGGCTGCCTATGGGCACTCTGCACTGGAGGTACGTGCCGTGGGCTGGGGAGAGGTCAGCGTGGACACGGTTTCTGGAGGAGGCGGAGGTGGGTCACCTTCCCCTCCAGCTGGGCAGAAGCCCCATGTGCATCGCGTTGTGTGAGGGAGAGAGGCAAGGGGAGGAAGCGGGACCCCCAACACCGGCACTGGGGAGGGGTTCTTCCCCTCCAGGTTTGTCGATTGCCCCAGGGAAATCCCTCCAAGGTGCCGCTGCTTTGGTTGTGGTGCATTCTGAGCTCTGCTGACATACCCTTTCATTACAAAGAAAAGCAAACAAACAAAAAGGAAAAAAAAAAAAAAGAGAAGGTTTAGGACAGGTGCTGCTACTGGTTCCTTCCTGGGAGCAGAATATGAGATGTTTTTTCTGTCTCTCCTCTCTCTACCTGCCTCCGCACATGTTCTCTGCTGCCAAAGGTGCTGGTTTGGGCATCCCCGCCGACTGCAATGCGCTGCACGTTTTGCTTTCCCCGCTGAGTGTGGCTTGGTGCACCTGGAGGAGGCAGAGGGTTGTGTTTGGCAAGTTCAATGCAGCTCATGGGCTTCAGGAGCAAAGTTATTTTTTTTCTTTATGAACAATCTTGAATAACCAGCACCTTTCTGGATGTGTTTTTTAACATCTTAACAGCCTGCTGTTACATCTGCTAATGTGTTTTCAAATGCACTTTGCAAGGCTGGCTGTCCCTGCTGAGTTACACCTTCTGTGGGAACGTCCCTGGAGATTTTGTGGTCTTGTGGGAAACAGATGTTTCTGTTTGAATATGCCTTTTTTTTTTTTTTTTTCCCAATTTTTCCCTGAAAACAAAGCACAACCTTCTGCAGAGTGGCTGACAAAGCCATCTGAGCTTGGGCATCTGGAATATCCCACCTGTGACCCTACTCCTGCTGGAATTTTCCCACTGCCTTACCGGAGGGAGGTGTTTGCTCTCCAAAAGAAACAGGAATCCCTGCACAGATGATCTGATTAGCTACAGCCCTATCCCTGTATGCCTGAAAAAGGCAGCAAGTGCAGACTGTGTGAAAGGAGTAAGCGTTTCTTGTAGTCCTCTGGCTTTCCTTCCATCAATATCTCTACCCAATGGTGGAGGAACTCTTCTGGTTGGTGTTTCTCTCTCTTCCCTGCATGCTGAAACACAGTCTTGCCGCTGAGCTCGTGGGTGGTTTGAGAACCACACAGCCCACCTAGAAAGGAAGGCCTGGGGAGAATGGGGATGGGAAGTGCAGATTGTACCCATGAAAGGATGAGGAAAGTGGCTTTTTGGCCATCAGGTTGCAGGGGAACCACTTGATAAACCACTCTGACTCAGCTGGAGCCCTGCAGGAGTTCCTGCAGAAGTGCGGCCGTCCAGCCCTCCTTTGGGACCGGCTGTGACACAAACCCACAGTTTCCCTAACAACGCTGGGTGAAACACTCTCGTCGCTGCAGTACATGGGTGTTTTGGTAGTGTCTTGAATGGGACTGTGCTGTTGCAACAACAGGCTGTTTTGCTATGATGCCTCACATGAAACCCCTTCTCTGGTCCATGAAGAGAGCCAAGAACTTCTGGAGAGTGATTAATCCCAGCTATTTTAGACACCAGTTTCAGGATGTGGTGGTTCATCTGCTACGACTTGTTTATCTCCCTCCATTGAAGGCTCTGCTCTCAAGATCTCTAGCTTACACAAGATGCAGTGAGATAGATTGGTTGCTTTAGCCCACACACATGGGACCAGAAAGATCTCCTTCCCTCTATGAGACAGTTGTATGTCTTCCCATTTTATGTCAAGGTTGTAATTTGCTAGTGGGATGTACAGTGGAAAGGTTATTGTCTCCTCGGGGGGAATCTGGTCCCATGTTTGTGGAATAAGCAACAAAATCTTAATAACTGGCTTTGTTCATCATTCTCTCTGAAAATAGAGACAGCAGGTATGTCCAGAAGGGTGCATTTGGGTTTAAAATGGGTAACGAGTCCATTACAGGAACCTGGGAAGGGTGGGTTCCTTTTTTGTGCACATTAGCAGAATTCACATAGATTTTTTTCTCTTTAAGGAGGTAAAGAATATTGAAAAATTAAGAGAAATATGAAAGTAATTCTACCTGGTTTTAAAAGGCTGCTTTGAGATTTGAGAGAGTAAAAAGGCAAGGCAACATCTCCTCTTTTCATTCCTTTTGTAACATGGACGAAAATTGATCAGAGTCCTTGGTAAGCGTAGTTTGAGGGTTTCAGTAACCGGGACATCGCAGCTCTCTGGGATCACAGTATTTATCTCAGAGGGGAGACCTGGACTGTGTAAGCCAGGTGATCTGCTTGCAGTGCTCTCTGATCTTCCTTTTGTCCGCTTACAGGCTGGCTGATTTAAACAGCCCGCTTTACTTCAGTGTTTCAGTTTGCACGGAGCACCTGTAAGTGCATCGCGCAGTGCCCAGACAGTATTTCCCTGTAAAAGATGGCAAAAACCTGCTGTCTTTGCAGCCCCTTTCAGAAATGCAGCGTGGATCCTGGCAGAGAGCTGGGTGCTTACTGGTGGGGTGAGCCAAAGTTGAGAGGTGAACGGGTATTTAAGGGGTGATGGAGCAGAAGGCTTGGCCTGGGAATGGGGGAGCCTCGACCACCCTGTTTTGGTCTGGCCACGGTTGGTAGCCCCGGGGACATCAGTCCTCGCAGGGTGACGGTAGCATCGGACGGCAGTCACACAAGGTCGGCGGTCCCGCGGCGCCGTGGCACCGGGTCCTGCTCTGCTGCGTCTCTGCTGAGCCCGCTCCTGGTGTGGGTGATCGAGTCGGGGCAAACGCGGGACGTCACCCGACTCGGTTCATCGCCTTGAGCTGGTAGAGTTCGCTGGCTGCGTTTGAACCCGTGGTGAGCCGTGGGATTCCTCTCTGCTGTACTGACATTCAGTAAAAAGGGATTTTTATTTCTGTTTTAGTGGTAGATGGCAGTAACGCAGTGACAGTCTCGTAAGTAGAGGCAGATTTTCTTTTATAATTAAAAATTATAAAGGATGTGAACTGCTGTTTACTAAATTAATTATTTTTCTCATCTGGTGTTGTAGATGAATAACTGCATTGAATAATACATAGGTTTATCTGGTCTGTTGGTTTAGTCTGCGAAAGGAAGGTCTTTGCAGCAGGTGACAGGGTGTACGTCATGCCTGCTCCCTGAGCACGTTATAAAACCAGTTTTGCTTGAATCTGGAAAATACCGTATTTCAAACCTGACTGCTAAGCAGCTCAGGGTGACTGAAAGCAGTCTCCATCCAGAAACCTGCAAGCGTTTTGCAGAGGAAACCCACGCTCTGCCCCCTCTTTCCAGCCAGGAAGCCGGGGTGCAGGGATACGGGTGAGCATCCTCGGAGCGCAGCCTCAGAGCCGTCCCGCTCTGCGAGTCGCTCAGCACCAGCACCCCTGCTTTAATAGCGCCGTGACAAAGAACCTTGTCATCCGAACAGTGCCATAGGCACGGCACAGGGACACTGGTAAGGAGAAGTAATACCTTTCATTAGGAAGAGAGATAACAGGAGAAAAGCCTAGAGGCTCTGCAGGCACGAGATCCTTTCCCCTTGCTTATGTTCTACCATGTGCCTAACGTGTCCCATGGCGTTTACGCCTGAAGCCTTTTGCAGCTTGTTGCTACAATATCTGTAGTTATGAAGGAAACTCCAGAAACAGGATTGCTGTTCTGCCACCCACCCAGGCCAGGGCAAAGCGGGAGGCAGTGTCTGCAGGAAAGAGATGCTTTTATCAGCGCTTCGGAGGGAATCTGAATGCCAAACGGTGAGATTAGTTGTGCTAAAACCAAAAGCGACTTTAACACCTTGTGGGAGAAGATTGAATTCTTTACTTTTGTATGTATGAGGTGAATTTGATTTAACATTGAGCAGATTATGGACAGACGGAAAGCAGCACATGGTCTGCTATAATATCCAGGTGGAAATAGGAGTGTAGTGTGCTTAATTTACCAAGGGTGGCCAAAATAACACATCTCTGAATGTATTTCTGTTGCAAGGGCTCTTAAAAAAAAAAACAACCCAAAACCAAAACACCAAAGTGGAAGATTGTGGCAGAAGATTCAAGTTCTCTGTTGCTTTTTCCTTTGATGCTAAGTTCATTGTGGTCTCCAGCCCACCTCCCTCTGCTCTGCCGGCAAGTTGCAAAGCGATAGCATTTTATTCTGCTGTTTGCCTGTCTAGCAAGAGCTCCTTTCTTTTTGGACGTGCACTTCCCGAGCACACTTGACTACTGAAGTCAATAGGAGCTTTGTAAATGGAAGCACAATATGATTCAGCTCTCGAAGGTGGGGAAATTTCATCTTTAGATACTTGGAGGAATATGGTCTGAGTTGTTTTTTCCTGTATGTACCCAAGTCACATTTAGTTGACAGCTGACGTTTCTAGCCAGATAATGAGTGGGTTTCTCAGAAATTGTACACAGAGGATTTCTTATGGGTTTTCTTTCCCTTCCTATTTTTAGAGTTGCATGCAATTCACAGTACTTCTCTCTCCATTATAATAAGGCAGCAGGTGTTCAGTTAAACTAAATAATTGTCAAATGTTGTATTTCTCTTTTTTTACAGGTAGGGCTGAGAGACAATTCTCCAGGGTTGATTTTTTTTGGGGAAAAAAAAAATAATAAATATTTCAGCATAATGGCAGTTTGCTTTGAATGGGGGTCAAATGTAATGTTAATGGATTCAATAGAAAAAAAGCGCAATGTTTTCATGGAATTGTGGAATGATTTGGCTTGGAAGGGACCTCTGGAGGTCCTTAGCCCTGTCCCACTTCCCAGTATGGGTAAATGCAAAGCCAGATGGCTCAAGCGCTTGTCCAGTTGAGTTTTGACACTACAGTTTGGAGTCTGCCAGAGGTTGCAGAGGAATTTGTTACTGCCATCCAAAATTAATCCAAGATGAAAGGTGAGGTGAGTGAATGCTGTCCCTGGATGGGTGCTGGGTATGGTGCAGAGCACCCACCTGAGGAGTGGCCTGCCATAGGCAGCCGGACCCTTTCATGACCTTGTTAATCTCTCTTAACACGAGGGTTTCAGAAGCTCTGTCTTTGATGATCCCAGACTTCTGTTTGGCTTCGAATGAGCAAAGTCATCGTACTTTGCTGTGCGTTCAGACCTAAGCTTCAGTACTCTGTCAAATTGTTCAAATGCTAAGAAATGTGGGCTTTTTATACTCCGTGGACAATGGAAAATGCTTTCAGGCAGGATTTCAGCAGTGTTCTTGCTTTGACATTGAAAACATTCTTGCGCAGAGCAACACTCACACAGAAATTGCTGTAATAAACTGTTCCATTTATAGAAATGTGAACAATATTTATGTGCTATCGGTAGTACGTCGGACAAAATCGATGTGTGGGATTGTATTAAAAAAAATAACAGTGGAGGAAGAACATGACACAGAGAAGGAACAAGCTGAGTAAAACTTTGCCTGTTGCAATGGCCCCAGTAAATCCATGTACTAATACTAATTTTAAATGATCTTGTGTCTGAGACTGTAGAAGAGCTCCTGATTTTTGGCAACTTCTAATCACCTTTTTACTTTCTGAGAGTGATTTTGTTAAAGCATCTTATGCTGATCACCTCAAAAACAGGGACATTAAAAAATAGTCCTTATCCATCACTTTTCTCCACAAAATGATTAAGTTACAGTCTGTTTTCATCCTGGGTGAGTCTCCAACAGCTGCCTGTGCATCATAATTGATCAGAGTAAAACTTAATTTTTTGCAAAGGTTACTGTGTCTTATGATAGATTTATCAGTTAAAGAGCTCGTTATTCTTCTCCCCTCTTTTTCTACCTGTCACATTTTTATCAGATTCTTCCCTTTCCTTCCTGGTTTCATTCTCCTGGTTTTTGAGGACAGTGAGCTGCAAAAAGCAATGCTCCCTTCTGTGGAAAAACAGAGGTTTACTTTTGAACAGACATTTTTATTGTTTTCTTAATGAAGTGGTTGATCTTTTAACAAACCTGTGATAGACAGAAGTCCAAATGACTGTACTTATAGTTACTGGAGGACGTAATTAAGCTTGAGGTTTAATTTCCAGTCATACCCCCTTTCTTCATCTGTTCCTAGATCTGACCATCTAGTTTTCTGAGCAGAATGCTCAGTGCTGGTCCCTTGGCAAAAGGGAAATTCTGCTCTGTGAAGTCTGAGCAGAGCACACACAGCTTATCCTTTCTGTTGTGTTGAAGAGGGCTTAATGAGAAATTTTATGTGCGAGTATCGCTTGGAAACCTTAGGCAGAAATATCACTCTTGACTTATTTTGTGAAGATCATCAAATGTGTGGTCGAGCTGGCAGAAGATCTGTTCAGAAACTGTTTAAAGTTTTGAGATTGTAAATTTGGCAGGTTCTTTGGTCTTTCTTACGGCTGCATGTGTCCTGTTGACTCACACTATACACAAGAAATTACAGGGCGATGTAAAACACTGAGTCGGTCCTTGCGTTCAGTGGGTTACAATAGAGGATGAGGTAAGGATCTACCCGAAGGAGTTGGGATCAGAGCCAGGGAGGAGACAGCTCCTGTGGTGTTGTGGCTGCCAGAGCAGATATTTAAGAAAAAGCCTGTGGTTTGGTCAAAGTGGGGTACGAAGAAACAACCTATTCCTTAGTATTTCCTGAAGGTCTTCAAGAAGTAGCTGGACTGGAAGAAGGGGTTGCTCATCCTGTGGATGAAAGCAGAAAGTCACAGTGTGAAACTCAGACCCAAAGTTACCAGAAGGAAGGAGGAGAGCTTTGACTGGAGGTGTAGTGAGTTATGAAGAAATAGTAGAAGGAAATCTGTGCTTTAAGTTAATTGCAATTTGAGAAAATGCTCGAAGAGGCAAGCCAGTGAAATAAAGTATCTTGTGCATTTAGAGGAGGAGTAATGGCCCTGACACAGTCCCAGCTAGCCCACGGGTGGCAGCTGTAACCATCCATGTTAAATGGTCTAATGACCAAGCCTGCACTAGGGAGAGGAGAAGCGTGGAAACCATGGGTGTCTGTGCTCCTTAGGAAATATGCTTCTTTGGTCTGGGTAATTACCCTTCAGCTTTTCAGTGATCCCTTTCAAATTAAAATCTCATCTTCAGAAAAAGCTCAACTTCATCTCTAACATTTCTGTATATCTAAAGTCATGAAGGGCTTGTGGTGAGAAACCTTTCTAAGGCCACTGGTGTACCAGCTAATTTTGCAGTGATTTTGGGGAAGGAAAAGTCAGGTCTTTCAGTTCTCCACAGTGATCCCCATCTGTTCTGTCTAGGCCATCTTTTTAGATCAAACTGACATGGTCTGTCAAGAGGAGAGTTGGAGAGGCCGGGAGAGATTAGTGTTGAAAATCCAAAGGTTGTTGATCAAGCAAGGCTGATATTAGTTGTCCCAGCTAGTTTTGAGAGGGAGTCCACATAAAGGTCCTTGTCCCTACAACACCTGGTGGAGGACGTGACCTGAACCTGCTAATAAACCATAACCTTTAGGATCACACATTTGAAATGAGGGAGGGGGAGGAAGGAGGCACCTCTTACCAGGTGTGGAGGGAAGAGCTCTGTGCATGCACAGCAAAGCCCTGTGGGCAGATGAGTACCAAACTGCAGTGCCAGTGACAGCTGTGATGTGGTCTTCTGACCCAGTGGGTCCAGTATGAGATGTTGAGCCAGTTTCTTTTGTGTGGAAGGCTTACAGCATATGGTCATCGTTGCTTTCAGCACATCTTGCTTACCTAGAGAATGGTACGATCATCTCATATTTCATGGGCCTGAAGAGAACAGTTAGTCTTGTAACGTGACGGGATAAGGTGAAGAGGCAGGACCAACTTCGTGTTTGGAATTATTGGGTAACAACTGGAAAAGGTTAGCCATCGCTCCAGATCATAAGTCTGTAAGGAAGGCGTGTTACGGAGTTGCTAAGTACTTGGAATACAGCCCATAGAAACTGTCGCTGAATTTGCACATTTACTACCTCAGCAAGTCAAATCTTTCAAGTTGCTGAGGGCTGGCAAAGGTATCGAAACAGGATTTTCTCATTTGTCTTGGAGTGGGCTCTTTTCATCTTCTGGAAGTAAAACACTTATTTGTTACCCCACCTTGCGTGCTTGATGTGTGAAAGTCTTCAGAATGATGGAGACAAACATGGACAGTCAATTATAACTGCTGTCAAACTATGGAGACGATAGGGTGCTGTGCTGTTTTTCTGAGAACCTAATGAAAATATGGCGTGTCGGTCTGAATTTATTTCATTTTAGTGCGATGATATAAGCTTAAAAATTACTGTGTTTCTGGATATTAACGATGGTATGGATTTGTGCCTGAAACGATGATTTGCCACGGTGGTTGCCTTTTCCCAACTTGGGTTGGGGGTTGGGTTCCCGGGTTGGATTAGTCCTCAAAGAGCAATGAGTTTTGCAGTCTCATCTCCAGGTCTCTCACCTGCAGGTTAGAATAGAAGCCTCCAGACAGAGCTGAGGGGTTGGTGCAGACAGAAGGATGCTCGCTGACTTCAGGGACTTCGGGTGTTCATGCCCAAAGGGAGAAGGTGATGTGAGACTGGACCAGGACCTGCTGGGTCTGTGCTTCATGGACCAACACTCCCCATCTCATGGTTGGCCCTGGGTGGTGGGTTCACGAGCGTCATGGAGAGAAGCTAACCAGCCTTCACACAGAGCCTTTGCAAGAGTCATCCACGGAAGGAAACAGCCAGGCTTGGACACCTCTGAGATGCTTTCGGGTGCTGGCAGTAAAATGGGGGGTGAGTACCGCTTTCACAGCCTGTACAGGGAGAGGAGCCTGTTACAGCCTTTGCTCTGACCTGCCACATAACACACACCATTAAATTTCACCCTGAATAAGGTCTGGAGGCTGTAAATATTTTCCCCAAATATGATCTTTTTTCCCTGCTTCTTCCTGCCTGCCTGTTCGAGCAACCTGCCACTGCTTGTCAGCAGGCTCCAACGTATGCCTCTGTGGAAAAGAAGGCAACATGCCGCCGAGGTAAAGGAGGTCTTTCTTTATTAAACCTTTTAGCAGGCATCCCCCCTCTCCCTTGGGTGCTCACACAGGAGGAGGGCATGGACAAAGAGGTGAAAGCAAGCCGGAGCCATGGCGGTGGGTATCGGATGAACTGCCTCGTCGTTGCTTGCTGTGTCGGAGGCATCAGCTGCTCTCGAAGCGCTGGCTCTTTGTGAGTGAACTCCGCGAAAATGTAATAGTAGGTACTGTACGCTAACTTAAAACCTAATGTGTTATTCCTGGCTTTTATATACCTGGTTACCCATGGATAAAGCTATATGATATTTATTATAGCAGGGCAGGACTGCTTTGTAATCTGAATATGCTGCATTCACACCAGTGACTTGAACAAAGTGTTTCTTCATTTCTCTAGCCATTAATGGTTTTCTCATAAGAAACCATGAAGTCAGTTTTGTTGTGTTTGTCAGCTGGGTTTTGACTGCGTGTATTTTGTTCCACAAAGGGGTTATTCAAAACCTCTCCTTCAGTCTTAATTAATTGCAGACCCGGTGGAAGGCGAGCCCGGTGGGGCTGGAGAGGTTCCCGTCTGGTTTCCATTTCGCCCGAGGGCCTTGTGTGAAAGCCCGGCTGGCTCCCGGCTCTTAGACCTCAGCTGCTCGGCATGCTCTCGCCAGCCCGCCGCAGCGAGGGGCGAGTGCCGGTATTGCCAGGAATTACTTATTTATTGATCAGTCTCCAGCCTGCAGCCCAGGGTGCTCATCGGGGGTGCCTGTAGGCAGAAAGTAGCTTTGTGCTGGCGAAAGAGGGTAAAAACCCCAAACAACCCTACCACCTCCAACCCCATCTCCTTTGGATAAAGGCCCGTGTGACTCTTTTGGAGACAAACTCCCTATTCACAGCACGTAAATCTTGTGACGTTTAGCTGTGCTTGCTTTCAGCTCTCGGTCTGTTCCAGGCTTTCCTCTCTGCCATCTCTCAGCGCCAAGGTCTCCTACCAGGGAACCACTCAAAGTGAGGGGTTTCACGGCGGTCCCACCGCCTTCAAACACCACCGTGTGTTTTACCACAACTGTGAAAGTCAGACATGAAACAGCAATGCTCCCTGTGGAAAAAAAAGCTATCCTTAATAAATATGCATAGTATGAGTACCCTGGCTGGCGTAAACTCTTCAGAGCCTCTACCTAGCCTTTTAATTAATGCGTTTCATCTGCCTGCTGTAAATATACACAAAGCCCAGAGAATACTTCTGTTTCCCAGGAGAATATTTTCTATTGAATTTGGCTGTGCAGAGCCCTCTTTTGCAGATGAGTTATGAAGAGCAGACCAATAAAAGCAGGAGGCTCCTCCAAACATTGCTCAGCGGCACGTCGGGATGGAAGGTAGACCCATGGTCATGTTACCCTCCTGGAAACTGCATCTTGTTGCAAAGCATCACAATTTAAAAAGTACTACAGAAACAAGCCCCTTCCAAAGAGTTTTGTGGAAATACCATCTCCCTTGAGCAGAAAGGGAGTCTCTTTGAGTGAAGTCTGAGGCTCGGATCTGCCTGCTGGGTAGTACCCGTGGGGAGAGCGGGGTACGGAGAGCCACACGCCGCAAAACGAGGAGGTGAGAAATCCCACTCCCACCACACACAGCCCCTCATGGTTACACAAGGGCTTGTACTGCGTTGGGTGCCAGGGTGAGAAATGAGGGCAAATGTGCTTTCTGCTTGAAGCAGCCTTCAGTATAGTAAATTAAATGTCAAACATAAAAATGCCTCAGGAAATGCCAAGGCTGGTCCTAGCATCGCACATAACAACAACAATTTGTTATTTGGCATTTTAGCGTCTTTTGCACAGATAGACAAGACGGGAGGATTTCTGAGCTTTGCAGGAAAAGTGGATGCTGTAAGAAGGATGAAACTACAAAAAAGACTAGAAATTGTCACAGCAGGCAAGTGGACAGCAGAGGCAGAGCACAGAACTGAGGCAGGATTTACTGGCTGCTAAGTTCAATAATGATGTTGCAATTGGACGTGCCAGGTCAGAACATTTATTCCAGCACCTTCCTCTCATAAGTGATTTCAGATGCTTTTAAGGACAGAGAAATCCCATAGTAAAATGGAGAGAAATGGGGAGAGAGGTGAAGGTGTTAACTAAGAGCTGGAACAGGGTAAGCAGCTTCAGGTTGCTACACAGGACGTGGGAAAACTGCACATGCTGGGTAGGATGCATCCGTCTCCCGTCTCAGCCTGTGCGGCTGGGTGGGTAGGGGACACGAGGGGCAGAGGGCTCTTGCACCAAGGGCTGCACAATTAACCCAAGCCAGTGAAAACTGAACTGTTATCAGTAACATGCGTACTGCAAAGGACCTAAGGAGATAGGCTTTTCACGTGTGGAGACAAGCAGGAGATTATTGCTGTCACGTGGCATGGTTATTGAGGGAAGCTGACACCCACGGCTGTTTGGAGAGCTGTGCCTACGCTCTCCTGCTGTGCGTCAAGGGTACTGAGCAAGAAGAGCTGGGAAAAGGACGTTTGGCCATACATCGCCATGGCAGGTGGAGTTCATCAAGCTGAGCATAAAAGTGATGCTGCCAAGAAAACTGTGCTGATGCCATGTGAAAGAAGGCATTTCTGTGACCGGGACCTGTGCGAGAGGTCAGGCTGCTTGGGCTTGGTCTAAGAGTGTTTCAGGGGCCAAAGCCTTTTGGGTCTTTACGCACGTCTCTCCTTGGCATCCTCACTGCTCTGAACGCAGCCTGTGCTACCGAAGGAAATCAGGTCCCATCATGCTGATGCTCCATGACAAACTGCTCACTGATCTGCGGCTTCTGAGGTTAAAGAGATTTCTAAGATAAGTGGACTTTCCATGTATTTTCTGCTTAAATTACTACACAGCTGTAATTAATTATTAACAACCTATTACACAAACACCTATCATCACAACCTGGTGAAAAATGAAAGAAAATCTTTCAGTCAAAGTTATTCTAAAAAGAAATAAGGGATACAGTCCCTTGGTATAAAAGGAGGGTGAACTCCTAGAAATCATGGCATGAACAAGATGTAGCAAGAAAGCGCGCAGGAGCCTCTCCTTTGAAATGGCTATAGTGAGTGTCCGGCACTTGGTACAACAAACCCTGAAGGCTAGACACTTCAGAAAAGATGAACCTGCTGCTTTCCACCTTTGGGAAAAAAAAAAAAAAAAGGAAAAACCAAGCAGGAAAAATTATAGTCTTCAGCAGAGGAGTGCTGTTGGCCTTTTATACATGCTGCAGAAAAATACTGAGTATCCGCTTGAAATGTCTAAGTTTGGAGGAGCTAAGAAACCTCTGGTCTTCTCCTGTTTTCCAAAGCACCCACCCACAGAGTTCAGGCACGTGAGCTCTGTTGACTGCACCAAGTGATTATGGGAGCTGAGGGGTTTGGGCATCGTTTAGATGTAAAAGTTCCGCCAGAGTAACTGCCTTGGTCAGCCCTCTGGTTGCAGGCAGCACACACGGGCAAAAATGCTTTGCCGATATATATTGTGGGCATGATGACCCATACAAGACATACAAATGCAAATCTTCTGTATGCTTGAAGGGGTGATTCTATATTAAGGCTTTTGCTGTCATAAAAATGTTGTAACAACAGCAAGAAAATCACAGCAACTATAACTGACCACAGTTATTAGGCAAAAGTTTTATGTGACCATTTACCTTAAAAACCCGTGTCTCACAGCCTCAACATTGGTTTTTGGGCTGTGTTTTGGAAAGAGTTGTGGCAGGTGAGTTGCAAGTCAGTAGAGCTCAAGGGTTTGGTGTAAGAAACATGAAGAAGAAGAAAGGTTGGAATGATGCTTTTTAGTCAAATGAAATATACTTTCACCGTTGCAAGGCTTTAGAAGCAATTGATAGAAACCTTACCTCCTAAATTCTTTTAGGAGCTTATTCCATTTGTTCTTTGGTATATCCTGTACTGAATCGGGAAGACACATGCATGAGGGGTCTCTCTCTGTCTCTGGCTCCGCTGGGCTGGAATCCTTGGGGCATATTAACTTCTGAAACTGCTCTTCCCATCAGCTTTCCTCTGCATTGGTAACAGCCTTGAACAGTTGTTGACATACTGCTACAGAAAAAGAAATGTTTTCTATCTGAGAGGCAGTTCAATCGGATGTGGGGCACCGCTCTAATCAGAGCTGTTTGATCAGTGTTTGCAGAGAAAGGGAGAAGCACTGCAGCTTGTAAATTCTTCCAAAAGTCAGATGAAGTGTCTTCCAAGCAGGGCGAAGAGGTGGCTCCAGCTTCAAAGAGATCACCTGAGGAGAAGAAAAATAGTTCCAGGGCTGTGACGGAATACACCTGAAAATGTTTTAAAGTAGAAGTCGAAGTGACAATATTTCAAAATGAGTATAAAGTCTGTTGCAGTCCTGTTAACTT
The DNA here is from genome assembly GCF_000690535.1 of Cariama cristata. Classification (NCBI taxonomy): domain Eukaryota; kingdom Metazoa; phylum Chordata; class Aves; order Cariamiformes; family Cariamidae; genus Cariama; species Cariama cristata. The sequence goes on along the minus strand of NW_009596175.1, from coordinate 106,961 downwards.
CCACTAGGTATGGGGCCAAGATTTTACTGCAGACCATGGCACCCAGAAGGCAGCTCCGAGGAACTCTTACAAGCAAGATGAAAGGTCGTGAACGTTAGTTTCGGGCAAGAAAAAAGTTCAGCTTGAAAGCTGATAAAGCAAAATAGTCGCATGTAAGTAGGACACCTCAGGGTATCAAAAGCAATTAAACCAAACTCCTGTAATCATGACTGTAAGGCATTTGCCAAAGGCGGTAAAAAGGAGAACAGGTCTGTGTTTTAGATCACAGTGTCACTGATAATGCCTGGCTGGAGGAAGAACAAAATGATGGAGCTGAGATGCTGAAGCAAAACCATGGCCCCATCCATCTGACCCAGTAATCAGTGCAGGATTTGGCCTTCTCTAATGCCCGAGAAGTGTCAGCACAAGCTGAACCTGAAGCCTGAGTGATGTTTTTCTTGCCAACCTGTGTTAGCGTCTCCTTCTTTCAGACAAGTTTAATCGTGTTCCCAGGAACGGTCGTGCAGAGACAGCACTGAAAGCCTGCGGGAGATTTTTGTAGTAAGCTACCCTTGAACTGGAACTGTCCTTGTGGTATGGCACCAGGACTTTCTCAGAAGCTGGTGGGTCATGGGAGACCCTCAACTGCTCGCCCAGAGACCTTCAGAAAGTCAGAGCAGTCGCAGCATTCCCCTTATGACTTTCATGGTCCTTGCTGATTTGTTGCAAGAGTATTTGTGTGTAAATGCTCGGTTTGTCACGCTACGGCCAGCCCTCTCCTCCGACCAACAGCATTTCTGATGATGAATCTTGATGTCACCTGCGGAGCAGATTGTGCAGCATCTCTGATATAATCAGGCAGAGGGATAAATCCAGTTAAGAAAAGAGAGAAATTTTGTTTCCACACAAATGTGTTGGGGAGCAGAGATGAAGGACGGAAAAAAATATCAGCGGGACTTTAGGAAAACACGTATTTCAAAGGTTGCCAGTGTGTGGCAGTGGTCCTTTAGCAATGGCAGTCGCACAAAGCGAAACACAGTGAAGTTGCACACTTCGCTGTGGAGGCCAGCTTGGAAGAGGACCCAGACAGCTGCTCACAGGGCACACACAGGATTCAAAACAATCTTTGAGACACCAATTAAAGAAAAACATGTTTTTTTAAAAAATTGCTACAAGATCTACAGTAGCTTGACCTGAGGTGTGACAGAAATTAATTGCTATTAAAACCTGCCAAGGAGGAGCAGTTTAAAGGATTCCTTTAACACTTTTCACAATGAAATAGTTTTTATAAACAGCTCGTATATCTCCCAGGCTCCCTTGGATGTGTTGCTGTCGAGTGATTCTGCAGTCATTAATGGATTGCAAACCCCCCCTGCTCCCCACAACCAACGTCAAATAATTAGCAACTTAGTACCTTTCCAGGACAATAGTCTTCTTTGAAATACGCTTTGAAATGCACCACGTTTGAGTAATGGGCATAGCTGAAAGCCACCGAGGGTTGGAGATCTCACCGCTTTTTGGACCTCTGGGAAACTCCCTCGGAAAATCTGCCTTGTTTACAACTCGAGCTCTCAACTGCAGAGGCATTGCTTTAGCAGCAGCCTATAAAGCTGAGAGGCAAGTACAAGGACAAGCCCAGATCCATTTCAGGATGAAGTTTGAAGCTGTGATCTTGAAAATGTCCGTTCAGCTTCTGTCTCAGCCTGGAGGCACCTGATGTGCACCATTCGTGGGACCTGAGGAGAGAGGGAGGGTCCTGCACGGGAGCCACTGTGGCTTCTGCTCGTACATGGTCCCGGGATCTCTTTGCTGACCCAAATATTTCCTCTGGATTTTATCCAGAGGCTGTTGCATATAAAACTGCTGAGATCTGGGAGTAGGTGTTCCTTTGACTATGTGGCTCTCCTAACCATTGGGAAACGGAAGGAGAAGTAGTGAGATCAAGCTGGTTGCAAAAGTGGCTGGGAATCAAGACAAAGATTTACCAGGAGAGTGAGACAGGGGAGCAGAGAGCTGCTCTTGGGTCAATTTTAATGTGGTCTTTAACAAGCCATTGTATTGCTCAATTTTCCTTGAGGCTGGTACATGACAGGGAATGTGATACACCCATTCAATACCGTGTTCTTTGGCCCAAGTGTCTATGAGATTATTTCAGAAATGAGTCCCGTTGTGTGACTCAATTCTTTCAGGGGTGCCATGCCACCACAAGACTTGCTTTTGAAGGCCCAGGATCGTGTTCTGGGTGGTGGCACGGGGCAGAGGAGATGTTTCCAGCCATCCGGTGGTTGCTTCCACCATTGTAAGCACATGGTGTTTGCCTTGGTGGGTTTGTGGCAGTGTGATATAGTCGATTTGCCAAGGCTCCCCGTATTTATATTTCAGCCACCGTCTTCCATACCGCAGAGGCTTTAGCAGCTTGGCTTGCTTAATTGCAGCGTGAGTTTCACACTTGTGGATAACCTGTGCGATACTGTCCATGGTGAAATCCATTCCTCGATCATGAGCCCATCTATGTTGCCTCTCTTCCCTGATGGCCTGAAGCATCATGGACCCACTGAGCTAGAAAAAGTTCACCTTATACTCTAGTCTAGACCCACCTGAGCCACTCTTAGCAGCCTGATCTACCTTCTCATTGTTTTGATGTTCCTCAGTGGCTTGACTCTTAGGCACGTGAGCATCTATGTGACATAGGCTCTCCTGAGAGATGCCTGAGAGATTAGACATTGGAATGGGCTGCCCAGGAAGGTGGTGGAGTCCCCATCCCTGGAGGTGTTTAAGAAAAGACTGGACGTGGCACTTAGTGCCATGGTTTAGTTGACATGGGGGTGTTAGGGCAAAGGTTGGACTCAACGATCCCAGAGGTCTCGTCCAACCTCATCGATCCTGTGGTTCTGTGGTTCTTTGCCTGTGTTGAATGCCAACTGGTGAACAGGCTACATTGTAACAGTAAGCACGCCGAAGCCAATTTGATTTACGTTTTGTTCTCCTTTTTGTCACTTCTCTCAAAAACGCACTGGTGTCCCTGCGGGGTGGTAGGAGGGGGACGTGGCTTCCATGGCCATAGACAAGAGCTCTGTGTGCACTCCCACGGGAGGCTGTCACTGTGCCGGGGCTGTACAAGGCAAAGGGGGGAGCGCTGAAGGCACAGCTTCAGAGGCAAAGCAAAAGAATCACCGAATTCAGAGCCAGGTTCACTCTCAGCCTGCTAATTTGAAGGCAAAATGGTAGCTAGTTGCACGGACGGTATTTGCCAGCACTTCTGGCTGTATGCAGAAGCCTTTGCGTGCCTGAGACAACGAGCTACTTTGCTGAGTCCGAATGCAGCAACTGTGTTTGTAAATGGTTGCCTTGGCATTTGGGTGGTATATGCCTGTAAGAGACTCTGTCCACGTTTAAAACGAGGCATTGACAGGTAGCATGACCTGAATCACCCCTTTTTTAGGGTGAAAACCCAGTGGAAAGCTTTCCTAAGAAGGAAATATCCAAAATGCTTCTGCTGAAACCCTATCCCCCCCTCTCCCCAGTCATCTGATGGGAAGGACAGCATGTAGGTGTGCTGATAGCAGTGCTGCAGCAGTGATTTCTTTATCTTTGAGACAGCTTTTATGGAGTGGTACTGGTTCAGCTGTGAGCAGGACAGTGCAGAGGGAGCAGTAAGGAAAAGAACTGGACTTCCAAAATAGGGACACCTGACCCTGCAATGCCTGGTGCTTTAGGAAAGGGAACATGAAACCACGGTACTTTAAAAAGCAAGTGGTGAAAAGGGTAGTGGTTTGAGAAAAAAAAAAAAGCATTTGAGTGTCTCTTAAGAGTTTCTGAGGAATGATGAGCTGATTCTCCTGCCAGCTACAGCCAGAGCTCCCTCGGTCCTTTATTATGAGCTTTACCTTCATTGACCAAGCTGTATTATTTCTCTCTTGCAGATGGCCAGACATGGAGCCTCATGGACCTTCCCTCATGTTGATCCAGGCATCTGAATGGAAATCACAGCTCTCAAGTTTGCCAACCCAAACGTGAACACAACCGAAGTGCAAGGAAGGTTCCCCACACAGGCATCACCGGCCCCGTGCTGCATGGATGCGGTCGATGCAGAGACGCCTGCGGCCGAGAGCTTGAACTTTGGTGGGAGGTATCTCGCTGTGCCATTTCAGGGGTGATTGAGCACGTTATTAACACAAGACGTATCTAAACATAGATGGCGCAACAGTTTAACTAATCATTAAACTTTTAATTTTAAAGCTGTGGCTCTAAAGCTCTACAAGCTGCTCTGCTTAAACTCGGTGTCTGCATAGGCACAACCACCCCAGTTTGAAAACGGTGGCAAGCAACTGGGGACTAAGGTCACCTCTGAATCCATAGCAGCTCCAACCAAAACATGTTGCCCTGAGACAGGAGGCTCTGGCTGACCACAAGCTTGTTGGTCTGTCCTGCGCCTGCAGATGCAGTAGTGAAATCAGGGTTTAAAATCCAGAGAGGGGTTGCCAGAGCCCTCAGAACTTCTCATTCCTTACAGCAGTTAAGGGATTTTGCCTTCGTAATCATCCTGATAGGGAAGGCAGGCATTCTCCTTCTACCAACTGTAAACAAATCAACAGGATTAATTAAGTGACTGGAGTAAGGTCATGCAGGAAGCTGTGGTTGAACTGGAAATTTTGGTGTGGGCCCATGAGCCCTGGCCTGGCTCTCTAGTCATCGGCCGACCGCCTGCCTGAAGGAATAAAAGGCAAATTTGCATCTTCTAAGTGCCTATCGTATTACTGAGATCAGGGATTTGCATTGCTGGCTCAAGTTCCTGATTTCTATAATTAGGTCTATTATATATTTCTTTGTGTTGAGTTTGCCATAATAAGAGATAATAAAAGATGTAAAGAGATAATGTTGTATCCCCAGACACTATTTCAATGTGACTATGACAGTAAGGGTATGAAAACTGTGCTTAAACCAGACTATTATTTTATTACATCTACCTTACCAAGCTCTAAAATCCAGAAAGGAACTATGACTAGAGCTGGTTACTGTATATATATGCATTGAGTTTCACTGTAAATGAATTGGTAGAAAATTGGGTGGGAGCATGGATGAATGAACAGGGAGACAAGTACGGCTGGGTAATTTAATTTTTATTTCCTTCCATTTGGTGGATGTCTGTTTCTTTAGCTGCGTGTCAACACTGAGTATTTCACAACGCAATTTTTTACTGGTGTGTGTGCAGATCTTTCTCCTTTGATAGCAGAACACCAGAGGTTTGCTTGCCTCATAAAGTTTATTTTGAGAATGTCTCATTTGAAAGAAGGGTATGCCACAAGCTCTCACTTGTTGTATGGGCAGAAAATGTAATTCTGCTGGGGTGGGGCATGCCAGGAAAGAAACGGCGGTGCGTGTTGATAGCTCATCACACTGGTGTTTATCTGAAGGGCATTCGTTCTGCAAGTCACACCTCTTCGCCTAAGAAAAAGAGACATTTCCTCTATAGTTATGTTTAACTCTTAAGATTCCCCTCTGCATTTTGTCTAGAAAATATCCAGGAAAATTTGCCTGTCTTGTCTTTAGGATAGAACCCTGTGAAAAGGACAAAATGATCACAGATGTGGACACATCAGACGAGAGGCTTCGAGGCATCAAAACAGCAGGATGGCTGCTGCTGCTACGCTGAGGGCAGATGTCGAATCCCCCATAGAGAGCCAGCCAGGCGGTACAGAGGTTAACACGGTGGCAACGCGGATCGTTCGGTTACACACCAGACATCCCTTCTACCCTGTTTCCAAACCATGCCAAAGCAGAACGGACAGTGAAACAGGTCTGCTGTGTTACTTTCAAAAACAGTTTTCTTCCTTTGCAGTGTCTGATTTTATTAATGTGGCTGCTGTCCTTTAGAGAGAATTGTTGGCTGAGGTCTTTCACAACTAGTTAAAGTGTTATGCTAAAAAGTGTGCAAAACAAATCCCAAGGGAAAAGCAAGACCCCATCCCAAACAAACGTTGCCAAAGAGGAGATTAGATTTCAAGTAATAACAGAGTTTATAAGAAAGAATACTTGCTTTAAAGGTTGCCAAGGATAAGTCATTTCAGGAAGGAGAAAGGCTCACTAGGTAGCGGAATGAATAGAGAGGGAGATCTTAGGAATACGGGAAGAAAAGCAAACGACCATGAAATGAAGCTGAGCAAAGAAAGAGAACATGGATATAGGAAAACAGGATAACAATTGAAATAGAGAACTTGGTAAACAGTATTAAAACAAAAATCCAGTCATATTTGTGCATATAATTAACCATTCTTGGCTTCCATTTGCATGCATCTGTCATGACCATTAGGTCAACTGAGCCATACTGCCATGACGGTTCAAAGAATGATTATTTCAAAGCTGCAGGTAGAAGTATTTGCAAAAGCAGATGGAAAAATCACACCATGTTAGTATTAGCACTGAAGTGACTGGCCTTGTCCTCCAGTCAGGAAATGGAAACAATGGCACACAACTTGATGTGATCAACAAAACTTAATTGCCAATAACAAATAGTCCCAGGGAACTGTTTAAGAACAATTGATGGATGCTAACTGGGAGATTGCATCACTTTGAATCACGAAAGTGTGCAGGGAAGTAGACATGGTGTTAGTTATTCCAAAGATAGAAAATTATGGTGTCACTGGATAAGCTGTTTGACATAAACATGCAAGCATCTTCAGTTAGGGGGAGGTGAGCTTAATGGTGGTCTGGAGGGAAGAAGAACCAGAATGTGAAGCACGATGTGAAGGCAAAATGATTGATGATGGGGGAGGAAACAAGGGAATTCGGAAATCTGATAAGAAAACTGGCAGCAGAGTTTTGGCTGTGCTCTTTATAACCTTAGAAGTGCGCAGAAATTGAATAGCTTGTTATTTTGCCAGTATTAGTGTTAGGCTAGCTGGCCTGCCCTGTCCTCCCTGATGGAGGAACTTTTTATGATGTTTACTTTTCCAGCTCTGCTGCATCACTGCATCATTCTCTCTGCCTCCTCAGACGATGGGTAACTAAAGATAGTAACTTTTTCTTACGCAGTTCCTTGACAGCTGGCAGTAAATGACCCGTGTCCCTGCAGGTATATTTTTGGCTCAGTTATTCCGTCATTTGTGTTTCACTAATCCTGACTCTTGTTATCTCCCAGGCTTCTGCTCCCTTCACCTGTGCAGCGACTGTAACAGCCCAGAGTTCCTCTCATTCCCATAATTTTTGACGACCTGAACACTTATAGGGCTCTGGTCCTTTTTCCTCTGTCCTCACTCCATTTCTTTCACTTCTGTGAACTGAAATTCTGTGAATTGAAATTCTGTGCATTGGATTTCTGCCGTCTTTGAAAAAGTCCTCGTTGTGATCTGCCCTGCAGCACTCCTTGCCAGCCTTGCTTTGGAGGCGGTGGAGAGAAATGCCGCTCCTGGGGTGTTTTTTGGATTGGTTCTGCACGAAACCTTCAAGAACACCTGGTAAGTGGAGGCAAAATGGTGCCGTTTATTGGTGGCGAGTGCATACCAGCAAAACATATGCGATACCTCCTGCTGGTGGCAGAAAAAAGGAAAACCACTTTGATGAAGTATTAAAAGATTGTTTTACTTTCACAGATTCCACAGAAAATTCAGTACAGCCAGAAACTAAAATACCACTCTGTATACAATGGCAGTATTGACGGTGTTTTACTTCAGACGTGTCATGTAGGCACTTTGGATCACAGCCCCGTCTTTCTTGGTCTCTTTCTTGACTATATAGGGAATTTGGTCAGCTAACTTTGGCCTTGAATCACACCCGCAGCAGATGACTAACGCTGCCCTAAACCGAGATTTGTAGTATAAACCCTCATCATTCCCACTGAACGGATGCTTTTCTCTTGGCAGACACGGTGCCGGCGGTACCCAGAGGTGTAACGCAGGTGACCTCGGCCAGGCGGGTCCTCCCACCCATCCCTACCACTGCAGGAGAAATGGCTGGACGAGGAAAGCTCTCTTCTCCTGGGACAGCATGGCCGGCCAGGTAGCCACAACACCAACTGCTCCTCTCCGTGGATGATTTACTGATGCCCTCTCTGCTCAGTGCCTCCTCAGGTACCCAATGCTTGTGGAAGCTGGGCTACAGCCTGGCTTCCTCCCTCTGCCCCCTCCCCTCCTCTTTTGGGTACCAAATGGTGCAAAGGAGGAGTGAGTATAGTCTGAAACTGCACCAGGGGAGGTTCAGGTTAGAAATGAGGAGGCATTTCTTCACAGAAAGGGTGGTTAGGCATTGGGATGGGCTGCCCAGGGAGGTGGTGGGGTCACCATCCCTGGAGGTGTTTAAGAAAAGACTGGACATGGCACTTAGTGCCATGGTCTGGTTGACATGGTGGTGTTAGGGCAAAGGTTGGACTCGATCCCAGAGGTCTCTTCCAACCAAATCGATTCTGTGATTCTGTGTGTCCCTGCTGGAGAGGCTGGCGGGAGGGAGGGGAAGGGGTTCTCCGGGGGTCCCCCATGTTCTGTGCACAACCCATGGGCAGCAGCTCCTGCACAGCTCGTGCTGCCAGGGGAGGGTGATACCCTCCCCCGTGCTACCTTAGCTAGTATTTTTCCCAGTTTTTTTTCAATGTCCACCTCATAGTTTCCATTTTTCTTGCATCCAAGTCTTTGTCTTTTGCTTATTTGTTCAGTTTTCCATAGCATGAACGCTTGTGGCATCACATCCTTGGTGGGGGAAGCCTCCTCCCTTCGGCCTCCCCGGGGCGTGCAGAGCCTGAGCACTCACCACCCCACTTTAAGCCCCGAGCACGCTTCCTAGAAAGGAACCAGGTGCAAAAAGGATTTCTGTATGGCCGGCATGGTCGATGTGCCCGTTCAGAGCTGAGGCTGCCCGGCTGCTGGCAGTACCAGTGGGGAGGTATCTGGGGGGCTGCTGGGGAAGCGAGGTGCCCGTTCAGCAAAGATCCCCGAGCAGCTCTCCGCCAAGGCTGTCTCCCAGCCACATCTGGCCCACTTCCCCGGCTGATCGCTTTTCCAGCAGTGCTGTCACACCTTCCCATTCGCCTTTCACCCAGCCAGCTAGGTTTTCAAGCTCTTTGTGGCAAGGATGTAATTATTTAAATTGCTCTCTGTAGTTACAAGCAGGCTATAAAACTAATAACTTGAAACAGTGCCCTAGCCTAGATAACATGCCCTGGAATCTGAAACGCTTAACTCCAGCGCAGGTAAATTTGTAGCTGGTGTAGGTATGCTACCAAATTTCTGCTTTTTTGAACCACCAAAATGCGTGAAATGCTCCTGGAAAACTTTCTAGTGCACTTGGGTCCATTCCTTTCTTTCTCCCGTTTTGTTTTAATGGAGAGGGCTGTGGCAATGCTGCAGCAACGCGTCCAAAACTTGTATCTGAGCCAGGGGTGGGTGCTGCAGGGGGGTGATGTGAGGAAGGGCGTGATTGTTGCTCATTAAGCACTTAAAAAAAAGTCCCTTGAACATACATCCAAACCAAGCTTTTAAATTGAATATGAACTCAGTGTAAGTAAATTTCTTGAGTCAAAACTCACGTGAAGAGAAAAAAACCCTAGTAAGTCATTGAAATGTGGCCTATTCAGACTTTCCAGCTGCAAACCGCTTGGAGTTCAGAGCCTGACAGGACTCAAAACCACTGGCGGTGCTGCTGGAGGAGCCACGGTGCTGCTGGTGGCACACCTTCTGCCAGCCCGGCGGCAAGGGGCTTTGCCAGAAATAGAAGCCTTATTCTTTTACCAGCTTGTATAAATGCTGATCCCAGCGGAAAAAGAATAAAGTTGTCCTTTTTCCTGCACCTGCAAGCGATTAGGGAATGTCAGAGACACTCCTTTTACGGCTGTTGATGCTGTGCATCCCTTTGATGGCTACCTTCCTTATCAGCATAGCTCTGCAAAGTGGCTGGTGATACTCAGCGTTTGTTGTTTGAGGCTCTGGCGTTGAGATCACAGAGCTCAGAAATAAATCTGAGTGTGTAAGAATAGGCGGGACAGCAACTGCGGCTTTCCTCTTGTTTCCTTGAGTCACCTGGTACCTGATCCTTACGGCAATGAGTATTAAAGATTCAAATAGGTGGGCAACTCAACCTGCAAAACCCCATCTATTCTATGCAATTGCAGTCAAAGACCTGGCTTTTTGGACTAGGTCCACCTAATGCTTTGAAGCAGGGCTGGAGGAGCACAGGGCTGGAGGTGGGGAGGTTGTAAATCCCCCTTCCCACCCCCGTTGCTCAGCATTGCTGTCCGCACCCGCATAGCAGCTAAACCACACACAAGCTCTGCAAATTGCTCTTGCGTTTTTCACACTGGTCTTTTTAAAAAGCAGAGCTCCAGCACTTACAATCCAGCCAGCAGAGAAGGTCGAGGCTGCTCTCAAGAGCTGGGTGTTTCCACATCATGCGTCATGGATGTGAAAAAGCAGCCCTAACCCAAGTCTTTTTTTTCTTACTCATGCTCTGCTCACATGATACTCTGCCCCGGCAGCCAAGCTCACGGAGAGCAAACGCCTTTGCCAGCCGTAGGGATGGGCTCCAGGTGTGAGAAAGTCCGTGGGCTGCGTGCAGGCACAGAGCTCTCGCAAAGGGAAAGCAGGCTCGGGAGCTACCTGGTATGTCTGGGGAGCCTTAGCCATGTGGTCCGAGACAAGCTGCCTTCACTTTATTTCAGTCTTCCCACCCGAGAAAAGAGAATAATATTTGCTCGCCGACCTCGCCGGGGTGTTGGGAGATGGCAATGAATGTCTGCACAGTGCTACAAACATAGGAGGTGTTATAAAAATGTGAAGCCTTTAGGTGCCAAATGGTATATTTGAACATTGAAGGAAAGGGAAGTACGGCGCTCAGACGGTTGTGGGGCAAGCAAGACAGGTTTATTGCAGACAGGAATGTTTAAATTCCCAAATATAAGGGGTGCCAAAATGCATTTATTAGGCGGTGATGGACTGCAGGCACTCCATAAAGTGTGTCCCTGCTGCCCGGTGGCACCCGGCGGCAGACCCAGAGAGGTGATGGTTAACCTGCCCGGGCTGCGATGTCCATAGCCCGGCCAGCACGGCGATCTGGGGCACTGAATGTTTGGGAGGGTGCGAGGCAGAGGTAAAGGAGCGTGGAAAGGAGGCTGATGTTTTCTACAAGTCACCTATGAATAGAGCCAGAGCAGTAAACGTGGGCCCTGCAAGCCCTTGCCTGCAGATACGTGTCAACACTGTTATCAGGCATATGTGAGAAGCATTTGTGTTCCTGCAAGGGTGACGAGTGCTGGAAGTGCCACCGCTTCACTGCCGAAGGCCGTGCCCTGTAGGGTGGGCACGTCACTGTGCCCGTGGGGCGGAGGGGGACAGGCACCCTTCCCCTGTCCCGCTTTCCCTGGCAGAGCCGGCTCTGCGGGGTCAGGGTACCCACACACTCACAGCCTGAAGCAGCAGAATTTGGGCCAGGGTATTTCCCAGGGTACCCAGGTTGGATATGGCTGTGGGCATGTTCTCCTCCCATGAGGGGTAACGTGGTGTTGACAGCGACTTCATGGGGTGGACGGTGCTCGTTGCGGGGAGTACCCTGACAGCAGTACGGTGATACGTACATGCCTTCTCCCCAGCCACCGCAGCTCTTTTAAAAGGGCAGAAAATACCTTGTGAGAAGGGGAGATGCGGTGATGCTTTATTGCTTCAAGACACACTAAGTCAGATGTTCGAAGGGAGAGAGAGAAAGTCCAAGCTAATGTTGCTGCGGAGCCGTTAGCCCTGGGTCGGTTCGTTAGCGGAACGGCTTTTCCCCAGCAGGGCTTGGCAGCGCAGCCTCCCCATAGCAACTGACACAAACAAACCCCGGGGCTGCAGGGATGTGATGACTGAAAGGAAAGGGTAAGGGAACAGTCAAACTATTTTTGTATTTCCGAACTACGCAGCAGCTATTTTTTACTTTTGCATGCTAAATTCTCATTGTGGTGCATTTGCTTGCTGGGTGATATCCCTTTGCTTTTCTCTTAGCTGAAGTCCTACCTATTCGACTGAAGAGCTTCAGACTTTTTAAGTGAATACATGCCTCTCTGCACACGTGCAATGTTCGTTTCCCTACCATGCATATTAATTAATAGTGTCAGTGTGTACTAGTTGTCCCCAGCATCCGTCGGGTGCCTCCTGGCAGAGCTGGGACGTGCGTTGGGTGAGTGTGGGTGCCCTCCCTGGGTTACTTCGTCCCTCCAAGGGCTGGGGAAAGCCTGCCATGTGGCTGCATGCCACCAGATGCCATCTCGGACGTCTCTGGTCGTTGTGCCCCTCGGAAGCCTTCTCCCCATGACCAAGCTTGGGTGCTAGCAGTGGGGGTGGTGGAGGAAGGAGGCCATTGCCCTGCCCTTCTCTGAGCCCCGTGGGCCAGAGGACGCTCGGCATCTGCGCCGGCTTATCTGGGGTACAAGGGTTGCTGGTAAGCACGAGAGCAACAGCAATAGCAATTAGGTGTAATAGCCCTGATCAATGAGACATTGGCACTGAAAGCTGAGAAGACTGACCCCATAGACTCAAGCAAGGACACCAAGTGGTCCGTGGCCAGTTTGGAGAGGTGAAGGCGTGAGCTGACAGCCACGAGCGTGTGCACCAGAAATCACGTTGGCAAGACCGGTGCTCCAGGGTCCCAGCACCTCATGCCGGCAGGCCGGCACTGGAGAGCACCTCAGCAAACCCTGCGGTGAAACAGGTCGTCTTCAGGGATGAAGGGCAATGATGGCCTGGGTTATGAGTAGCAAGAGGTGGATAGGAAACGTCTCTCCTCTCCACATGACTCCTGGAGGTGAGGGAAATGCTCTCTTGGAGAAACAAAGACCCTCTGGCTGCTTTTTATGAAATGTCTCCTTTTCACAGCCAGCTTGGGGGCAGGAGTTGGACCAGGCACCTGAGGCTGAGGGCTCCCATGCCGGGGTGGGATTTGACTCACTCACCTCGACGTGTCTACGCTACGGCTGTCTCCATTGGCACATCACCCAAGGCTCCCTTTACTGTCAACAGGAGAAATGGGTGTGTTTTGGGCATGAGTCAACTGGCCCATTTTTGCTTTCTGTCTTAGGGTAAGGTGAAGTGCTCTGGATTTTCTTCTTCCTTTCTGTTGGCTGTAAAGGGACAATTAGCTCAGATGAACTTGATAGCTCCAGTGGGTCAGATGAATCGCCATCCCCAGTTAGTTACTGAGCATTACCTGCCGATGTGCCTTCCCCTAGCCCGGGGAAATATAAGAGGATTTCAGTTAGGTTTACTCATGCTGCAAGAAAGCATGTAGGGATCCCTCAGTTACGGTAACTTATTTTTTCAGTGTGAAGAAAGGAGAAATTCAGTGGCTCAGAAACCAAAGGCCAGCTGTGAGGAAGAGAATGCTGCCATGCTTTCTTATATTAATCTGATTTTTCTGTTAAAAGATTCTTCAAGTATTTTGGTGGAAAGAGTTTCACAGTAAATTGCAAAAACACAAAGGAAAGTGAAGGAATTTACTTGAGACATAGCTATCTTTTTTTCTGCTTTCAATTGCTTTTACTTTTCCACTATCTTGAAATGTCTGGCTGAAAGTCATAGCTCTAGTACAAAGAAATGAGGGTGGTATCCATGCTTGCTTGTGCTGCAGCTGCAGTTTCCCACTCGATAAACTTGGGTTAGGACACCACTGTGTCAGGCAGCGTGCAGATGGTTCCCATCCTCATTCATCATAAAAGTAGTAGCAGCTGCTGGTGGTCATCATACATTTGGTATTTTTCTCCTGGAAACAGGAGAACATCTCAACATCTTCAGTAAGCAGCCATCGAGGGCGGAGGTGAAGCCCTGACCTGGAAAGGAGCCTTTGCTGGCTGGTAATTTATAGCCAAGTTTGTACAGCCATCACGGGTGTGACAGACGTCATACCAGCTCCTGCTACAATCACCTTGCAGAAATCTTTCTTCTTACTGGGAATTTTTTGTTTATGGAGATGCTAATCAAACCAGTAATGCTCTCGGGCCTTAGAACACGCTTGGAGGTCAAGTTTCAGCATGCAGTGTGTTACATGCTAAGTAGGTAACTGAATGAATGAATCAACAGAAAAATTAATGAGGTTGCAAACGTGGAGACAAGTTAGAGCCACTTCTTTACACCTATATGCAAAATTTGCTTTAAAAAAAACCCCCTACATCCTTGCCAGGGGTTATAGCTGCTTGCTCAGTGCCTGTTAAGCAATCCGGTAAAGTACTTTGCGTTCCTGCCTGCTGTGGCAGAGCCGTATCAGCTGAGACATCCGCGGAGCGTCTGCAGCCTGGTGGTGTTTGGAGGAAGGGCTCATTTCTATTTGGGGAGTGTGTGTGTAGGAAATAAAAGAACAATAACACCATTCTTCACATCTGATAAATCGGTGCTTTGTTCTCTCATCCTTGATGTGTTGGAGGAAAGTCACTGCAAGTGCCGTTGTTTTCCCAGAGTGTTTTTGAAGGGCTTTAGTGTGCTTCTTTCCTCTGCTTAATTCAATGATTTTACTTGTTTTCAGACTACTTCAGATGGAAATATTCAAGGAGAAAGCTAAGATACCAATTCTGGTTTGCTGCTTGCATTAAGAACCACCTCTGGAAGCTTTCTAGGCCCATTTGTTTGCATAGTAAGATGTGTCTGAAAATGATTTGTTAACGACTTCAACCTAGCAAGTCTATAAAGAGGTTGAGGCAGTCAGATGGGGAAAACCATCCCTTTATGCCTGTTAGCCTTTGCTCCGTAGGCCAGGCTGGGGCAGATCGCCTGCCTGCTCTCCCCTTGGCACAGTTCAGATGCCCAGCACCATTCAAGCAGGCTATAATTAAACAGTTCCTAATTTCAACAGAAGAGTGCCACAGAAGTGAAAAGGGTGGGCCTGCTGGAAAGCTCGCATTCATGCTAATATTGTTAGTTTTTTTTTTTTTTGGCTTTACGTGTGCTGTACATCCGTTACACGTCCTAAAATGCTTATACGAGAGAGAAGCCATAAAAAGGGCTGTGTGCCCAAAACCTCACCTGTGTTTTCCAGCTATGTTAGGGAACCTAAGAAAAACCATTTCCTCTTTCCACAAACCATCTTTCTTTGAAGGAAGCTATGTATGGAATAAAAGGTGGTTTTTTTCAGTGCCACTGCATAGTATTTAAGGAAAGTATTAATAAGGCGAGTCTCCTTCACAGGCCAGCTGAAGAACCGTTCAAGAAAAGTCTGCCCTCCGCCCTTCCCACGCCAAGGTATTTCAGGGAAAGGCGAGGTGTTGTTTCCCTGGCACAAAAGCCATCCCTGCAGAGGATCACAAAGGATGAGACAACTTTACACCTCTGGCAACGTTCCTGTTGGCACTGTCACTGCAGCGCGCTCTCGCTTTCCTACCTTGTCTCACCTGGGGCAAATTTCTCTTCACTTCAGCGGCAGAAAGACGGAGACGTGTTTCACAGGGAGAAAAGCAGCAAGGACATCGTTACTGCTCTGTGGAGCACTGGAACGAGTAGGAAAAACTGGTTTAATATCTGGAAAGTGATGGATCCCTCTGTCTGTCTATCCATGTAAGCCCTGGCTCTCAGCATAAGATAGGAATGTTTTTTTGTGTAAAATCAACAGGGTTGGCAAAGTGTGGCTGCATGTGATGTTGATGGGGCAGAGCAAAAAATAAAGGATCTGAACTAAATCTTTTGGGAAAGTGTGGCTTTGAACTTGGAACTTGGAGTCATGCGTATGTGCGGGCATGCTGGGATGTGATGTAAGATGTGATGTGAAAATACATCTAAGGTATTCCCCGGGAGTTTGTTAATTGTTTATTGTTCTCAGCTATGATCTCAAGCAACAAGATCTGTGGAGATAAGGAAGGGCTTGCTTCCAAGAAAGCTGAGTGAAGAGCATGAATAAGAATGTGTTTCAAGAAGTCCTTGACGTACCCATTCAAAAGTTGCAGCTCTTGGAGTGCCGAAAGGTTGGCAAGCTGCTAGGCTAAGGAGAGCGGGCCTGGAGGCTATGGTATAGGTGTAGGAAGGTGAGATGATGTGTCAGACCCAGACTCAGACAGCCCAGGGTGAAAGAGAGGATGTCTTGGGGGAGGGAAAGAAAAATGAGACCTATGACTAGAGATGACTGGAAGGTGAAAGAGCTTGTATGGGGGTAGTAATGTAGGTAACAGGAGGCATATTTCCGGGGTAGGTCTGTGAATGGGACTTAAGGGGGTAAGAGAGTCGTGGGGCTGAGCTGGTCATGCAGAAACAGCCCTGGGTCAGTGCAAAAACTACCAGCTGGCCTCTCGCTGCTTACCTTTTGCAAGGCTCCAGAGGGGCAGGGGCGAGGTGCGCCGTGATGTAGGGAAGCTGAACCGTATGCAGAAAATACGATAGAAAAGAGGAGCCCATGAGGTGGGAAGTGCTCAGATGGAGATGCTCTGGCTACTTCTCATTCCTGATTTACTAGGAAAGTGGGAAAATATGAGCAGTTGTACCCTTCTAGGTAGTCCCCAAATACATTGGGTTACTGGAAAATTCACTAATAGAGAGATGGGTGATGACTTATAAACAAAGAGCTTTTAGGACAGGAAGTCCCAGTTTTAAGTGATAATAATTCATGTCTTTTGTGATCGTATGTTTTAAATAGAACACTGTGAAAGAAAGACATGTGCCCTGAAAAGCTGTGCAACTCCCTTATGTTGGACCGTGCTGTAGGCATCAAAAAATGAAGGCTTGTCTTCCCTGCCAAGCCTGCCAGTCCAAGAACCTCAGCTTTTGTGAGTCCAGGTGGGGAAAAATTTCTAAAAATCAAATGGTTTATGTATTTATACACCTGTAGAGCTCTGTGGAACCGCAGTGACCGCTCAGATGGGAAACATCTTCTGGGCCTCTTGCAGGTGTCTCAGTGGGGAATGGGAAATAGGTAAAATCTGTTGTGCTCAAAATTTGCTGTGGAAAAAGACAAAGAATAACATGCAAAATAGAAGTATTCAAAGTCTTTAGTACTTCCAGTTCTTTCAGTGGGGTTTTTAAAAGACCTTGATGTAGTCAGTTATTTATTTTCTTCAGAATAAGCGGTTTGGACATATCTTTGAAATCTCACTTTCATATTCTGTGTGCTACTTTATACTTAGAAACCGCAGTCTGCACTCTCTGACGGGAATCCTTCGCAGGCAGAGCGTAGAGTGTAGGCTTGTGAACGCCTCCAATTATCTTTTGAAACCTGAGAAAAAGTTGGAGATTCAAAGCTACCCATACATCTCCATGTTTCACCACTTCTGTTATCGATGGATAACACTGAGGAAATGTGCTAGCATAGGACAAGTGATCAGAAAGGACTTGCTGAGTCACCCAGTCCAGGTATATGCTCCCTTTTCTAACTCATCGAACTCCACATTAAGAGTAGGTGGATTCTTTGACTCCACGATCCCATAGGAAGCCTTTTCCAGAATCTGGTTATCCCAATGATTTAAACATTTAATGTAATTTACAGTCTAAATATATTGATGGCTAGTTTGTATACATATGTTCTTATGATGAAATTGTCCTGGTGCTTCAATAGGTCTTCTTCCCAAATGTTTGTGCCCTGCACACCTATAGACAGCAGCTGACTTTCTTCTGAGCTTTTGTTCTGCTAGTTTCCCAAGCCACAGCTTTTAGCAAAAGTATTCTGACAATGCAACCTTTTTTCTTCTTCTTATCCTGGTAACAAACTCTTCTCCATCTCTATTTTGTGTGCCTTGGGAATTCGTGTTGGGAACTGGAAGCAAGAATGGTACCTGCTATTGCAAATGAGCGCTAACCAAAGGCTTGTACAGTGGCATTAGTATGGCCCTTCCCGAGGTATCGCTAACAGAGGTACCTCTGTGGCAGCATTTTAAGGCTGAAGTTCCCTTTTCACAGCTACATCATGTTATCGTTCATAACTGCCCTGTGCTCAAGGGAAAAAGCTCTGTTGCTGCTAGCTGATCAGTTCGTTCCTTACAGCAAAAAAATGTGTAGTTCCCAAATGTACAACCGTGTTTTTTTGTGCTACTGAATTTCCTCCCTCTTCTGTTGCTTTGGTTCTTGGGTCCTCCTGTAACATGTTCTAGTCCTCTGAATTGATATTGCTTCCCAGTTTTGTGTCATCAGCGAATTTTATTAGCACATGCTGATGTTCTGAGCCAAGGTTATGAAAAATATTGAATAAGGTCAGTTTTGGCAACAGTCCTGGGGAAGGAGGCTCTGTTGCTCTGACTCCCCCTGCCCCCCCACTGCCTGGAGCCCTATGCCCTTGGCCAGGGTTTTGCCCATCTCAGCCTCCTCCTTCTCCAGGTAAACTCATACCTTGCCCTGCAGCCTTTTTGGAACCCGGAGAGGAAAGGTTTATCGTAGATCTGATATCTAGAAAATCAGGTATCAGATTTGACAAGAATAACCTACCCCGTGGTGAACCTGTCTTGCATCTTACCACATCCACCTCCGTACCTTCAGCCACGTGTTTGTTTTCCTCCTTTAAAACGCACGCGGAGGACTTGCTTGTAATCCAGCAGGCTGACAGCTGGACACGAGTTTGTTTTTACCTAGGAGGGAGGATGGGGAACAGCCCAGAATCAGCTTCCCACCGCCGCCGTGGCTCTGCTCTGGGCTGTGGCTGTGGTCACGCAGCTCCGCGGCCGCTGCCTTCCCCACGGAGATCCACCCTGCAGCTGCACACCTCGCCTTTTCCCTGTCCTTCACAAAAGACTTCAGTTGCTCCTGTTTAATCATATGTCTCCATCTCTGGCTCGGTGGGCATACTCGAAATACATACTGAAGCACTCAGAACCACAGTTTAAGCAATGCTTGTATGAAACGATGCTTTGCTGGTCCCTGTAATGCCCCAAGCTGCACCGTTTTCCTTTCATTTCTGAGAGTCTTCTGTGAAAACTTCAGGTTAGTTTTTAAAACAAGCAGAGGTGAGACAATTAAGATGAGTAACTGCCAGTTATTTCCTGGAAGACACAGAAAACGGCGAACCATGGCTTTTTCAGGCAGCATCCAGCACAGTGATTTATTTCTGTATCAATTTTCGTCACAAGCAATCCATCAAGTGAAGAATCTGAGGAAATTTACTTTCAGAATTCTTTTGATTTAAAAAAAAAAAAAGCCAAACCCAACCTCCAGCCCCGGTCTTCACTGTAACATGAAATAATGGAGACAAGCAAGCACATTGCAAGTCTCCTTGCGACACGTGATTTTACATTGCAGCATCCTTTACCACAACAGGGGCACCAATCTCCTTCCAGTGGCAGCACGCCCATCTTGATGTTCACTCCCATTTGTTTTGTCCTGCTGGAAAGACAGATTTGACCTTTCCTGGATGTATTTTCCAACATGCAGACACACGCAAATGGTTTGCTGTTTCCTAAATTACCGGCATCACCCTGTTGCTCAGTGACAGTCTCAGGTTGCTTGTCTATCGGAGCAGATGTGGAGCAGATGTGGAGCAGGGTGGGCACAGACCCCAGAGCACACATGTACACTGGTGTCCCCACAGCCAGCCTGGCTGCACCAGCAAACTCCCTGGCACACAAGCAGGCTACCGGACATTGAAGTGAGGTTTGGAGCTGGTGGGTCCTGCACTTTTCCTCCCATCTCCGTAGCACTACCCCGGATTGCAGGAGGTCCTGGTCAGACAGCATGGTTGCAGCCCTCCTTCTGAATGGGGATGTCATCTGAATGGTGGCTCTGCCGGCTTTGTGTTGGACTTTGGCCAGGGGCATCCGCGGGGGGCTGGCATGGGGATGCCAGTGCTGTAGGTCATTCTGCTGCATGAGAAGCATCTCCGTTATCTGGGTGCATGCCCACCCCATGCTGCTCAGTGGGTGAAGCTGTGAAAGGCTTTACCCTTTACAAAGAAGGAATACTGTTAAGTTATGGTTAGCGAGGAAAGGTTTCATTGGCATAGCTATCAGGAGCATGGAGAAAAGTCACTCTCTTGCTGAACGAATTGGTAGCCAAGAAAGGCCAGCTGAGATGCAAGTTCAGCCGTAGTAGTTATATATGGTATAACTACCTATCTAAGGCATAACCTACCTTGTTTGAGGACCCATACTTGGCGATGCCGACACTTTCTGGTGCAGTCAGGCACTAGCTGTGTCAAGAGGTCCTGTGGTGGCGCAGGGCAAGCACCGAACAACCGCTGGGTCCCCAGGCACACAAACCTTCTCTGCTCCCACCTCCATCACCCTGAGGTGACACCAGCCAAGCCCTGCACAGCTCTGGAGGCTGTTGCCTTCCCAACCCCAAACCAACTAGCAGTAAAACACTGAGGAGATGCGATTTGACATTTTCGAAGCAGTCGGCATCTTCTTGATGCTCGGTGACAACGGTGTGTTGTTGGTCTGCCAGCCCAGGCATGGCATGCCATGCACACCGCTTTCCCTGCAGTTACGTACTCACAAACCCAGGACCGTGCCGAGCTGCCGCGGCTCAAGCCGATCCCCTCAGCGCACTTCCAGCAATGCAGCTGGCTTGCTTGGTGCTGAGTTGCCCTCTGCATACCTGTGCGTGTGCATGCATGTGTGTGTGTGTGTGCGCCCATGTACTGCTCTCTGCAAGGGGAAAGGGAGCTCCTGTGCAGCCGGGGCTGCAGGTGGGCAGAGGTTTGCAGGGCTGGCTGAGAAACTGCAAGGTGACCCGCAGAGCAAGTGGTCACTTGCCCATCCTTTGCTTGTAGACCTGCACCTAAACAGCACGGGGAATCCAAATTAATGCTCACCGAATGACACTCACCGCGTCCTTTTCTTAGAATCAGTGTTCACCGAGAGATTAACACATCCCCAGTCGAAGGAACTGAAGCAAAC
Source organism: Cariama cristata (assembly GCF_000690535.1). NCBI lineage: Eukaryota > Metazoa > Chordata > Aves > Cariamiformes > Cariamidae > Cariama > Cariama cristata. The sequence goes on along the minus strand of NW_009596175.1, from coordinate 86,236 downwards.
CCATTTGTTTCAACGCTGGTTACCCCTGGTTGCCCAGCATTCATGGCAGGTAAGAGGGACGTAACTTGTTTAAACCTTCACGTCAGGGTAAATAGGGGGGACTTCACCCAAAGGGAGTCCTGTGTGGTGTCTGGTTAGGAAAAAGGGCAGAGAAGTACATGTGATAAAATCATCGGGCCTAGCTGGCCATAGGGTACAAGTCCCAAATAATTTCCAAAGGCTCAAGTCAGTCAGGAGTGAAGAGAAGTAGGAGAAGCTGGTTATGCCAGTGAAACAGGAGTATCAACAGTTACAGTTTTGGAGAGGCAGAAAATAAACACTCTGCTCCTGTTATTTCTACTTTGCTGATTTTTTATAAACCTATCATAAATAAAAACATTTAGTACATGTATGTAGTCCTTTTATTACCACTTTTGGGCTATGTGAAGTAGCATTTACCTCATGTGTAAGGATGTAGTACCCTTTCCAAAGGAATACATCTATGTCTACGCCTCTCCTTGTGTCTCCATTACCAGGTTATTTATGACTATGTAGTGTATTATCTAATTAGTTACATGTTCCGGTAGCTGAAAGGAGTGAGAACGGCTTTATTTAGTAGTTGGTAATTAAAAGTGAGTCTTTCTTTGAGGAGAAAGAGGCTCCCCTTGAGCACCATTGCTTATTTTTAAAGATGCAACCAGGAAAGGGTTCAGCGAGACAAGGCAGCAGTTCTTGCTAGCACCGGCTCTGATGTTTGTAGGGCACACTGAAAGTTAGATGTGCAAGTCTAATGGATGTGCATTAGTGCAGCTAACGGAAGCGGCAGTGACGCCAGAAGCCGGGGTAAGCTCCCTGTTGTGGTGAAGCCCACCAGCCGCAGCAGCGATGGGCAGAGGTCCCCGGGAGGAGCACCAGGCAGGGGGGATGGAACCCCCCGGGGACCCCAGCCTGCGCCGTGCACGGGCTCAGCTCTGCCAAGGCAGTGTCTTGCTGTGATTTGAGTGATGATACATTGATGATGATGTTATTTACCAAAGTAAGATGATAATCTCAGAGGGTGGCTTGAAAGACAGAGCCCCCAAAATACAAAGCCCCGAAAGCAAGCAGTCTTTATCACTGCTCTCTATAGCAAGAATAAGTCCCAGCTGGCCAATGTAACTGTCAAGCATTAACCTGCTATTCCCAAATCTCTGAAATGAAATACAGTGAGAGGGATCGGGAATACAGACTTTCCGTGCACCTCTTCCAGCTGGAGACCCCAACCCCTGCGACCCCAAGCCCTTGGGTGGTGAGTGAGGGTGGAGTGACGTGTGCCAGGAATTATTTATCCCATCCTGTCTTAGGATTGTCAACCAAGTCAGCATCAAAGTAAACTTAGAGCTATTCATCTGGGACATGGGCAAGTTGTGAGGCTTTGACTGTACACTGAGGAACTTGTAATACGAGAGACACACAGTGTTCACAGCAACTTCTTCTAAGAGTGGCCCATTATCCCTGATAAGAGCCTAAATCCAGGGAAAGGGGCAACTTCCTGAAAAATAAATCGTGGGATTTACAGCAGTGTTTAGAGGCATCCTTTATCTACTGATGTTCCTGAGTGCAGGTTGAAATCAAAGAGTAAAGTGCAAGCCTGCTCCTGAAAAATTATCTTACATAGTACAGGAGAACGTGGAGACTTAATTTGGTTAGTGTGCACATAGGTAGCCTGCACTTCAGCCAGTGCTTAAGTAAACATCATAAACATCATAAAAGATGTCATATAGCAGCAACACTAGCATGCTTACTGGTCAGGCGTTATACGACATAATTTGAAGACATTGCATAAGCTGTGAAACAAGTGATAGCACCTAAGCAGTCATGAGAGGCAGCCAAAAGTCTACTAAGAAATGATAATGCATTCAGTTTTCCAAGCTTGCTAACTCTCTATCAATTTACCCACACCTGGTTTAAATTTAGTGTCAGTTCCTCACTCACCTGCGCCCTTGTTGAGGGGAAAAAAAAAATTCTCCTACTGCAGTTTCTAGCTATTTGCCAGGAGCTCAGCACAGCAGTAAGGGGTTGAATTGATGCCTAAATTAATGTCTTATTGATGCTCTGCAGGTGTTACCATTCCAGTCTCACACAAAAGGAGGTCTTGGGAGTTTGCCTTTTGGTGAAGTTAAATTAGAGGTGGTGTGTCTGAAATTTGTGTGTCCAGTTGTGGAGTGCTCTGGGTGATATTACATCAAGTAAGTTACTTAAGCACTTACTCACTGAAGGGGAGGAGGGAGTAGATGTGTCTGGTTTTCCTCTGCCCATTGCAAGTTTTTTGGTTTTATAATTTCTTTTTTTTTCCAAGTCTGAACACAGGACTTTTC
>NW_009596175.1:72803-83883 GCF_000690535.1 Cariama cristata | reverse complement strand
TGAATAGCTCTGAGAAGCAAATGATTTGCTTTGTTGTTTCATTCTGCAGCTGAATCCCAGTATTTACCTTGCACTGCTGCTGAAGGAGAATATTCATGGGGCAACTTCTTCTTTGGAAAAGCTTGATGTATTTATATGATTGATAGCTGTAAAAAATAAATGGAGTATATTTATGAGTTTTCAGAGCTTGGATGATTATCCTACTGTAAAGTGGTGACTTTAGTAGGTTTCATTATCTGGCTGAGAAGTCATTAAAAAAAAAAATACTGCAGAAAACAAGTCTGACTTGAACATCTGGAGGACGAGGAGTAGGAAAACAAATGAAAGGGCCCGCTGTATTCTGTGCCAGTAGGATTTGCAATCCAGAGAGAGATGCAAATGACTAAGGCTGAGTGATCTACTTTCTGTAAGCAATCAGCGTTAACAGACTTAACCCCTTTTCTTGTTTGCAAATTATCCTGAAGTAAGCGCTGCTGCTTACAGATGTGTTTGCTATTTGCATACACTTTGTGAATAAACTTCTGCTTGTGGGTTAGTCATGGGCTGTTCAGCATGACTATTGCTCGAGTGGTGGTGTCGGTAGGGTGTGATTCATCGGACCTGCAAGAGAGCTGGCAGGAGGGCTGCGTGAGCATTGCTAGAGATATGTGTACGAATGCACATTCATAAATTGTGAGCGTGTTTGTGATGCTTTTCATCTCTCTGCAAACAATCTCATTCCCAAAGAAAATTTTGTTTGTACCAAAAAGCACTCTGTAATTAGTAACTTGTGGAATGGAAATGGTCATGTAAAACTTCTTGAAACCAATTACATCTGTCTGTATATCTCTAGTAATCTGTCTTATATCGAGCAAAGTGGCAAGTAGCCAGCCAAGGCAGGAAGGTGTGTATGGCAGCGGGTGGAACCTGGCGATATGCTTACGTGGTTCTCTGTGTTGGCCCCCTGAGACAAGTTTTTGAGCCTCAGTCACAAGTTGCTTCCCTGTGGGATCCATTATTTTTTCTTACAGCTGCAGACCCGCCTTTAGCGTGGGGAATGCCCTGTCTTGATGTAGTCTTGGTCTCCTGAGGGATCTCTCTGCCCTCAGGGTTGCTGCCCTGGCGTGGGGGGCAGGGGCTGTAGCGTTGGTGGGTTTGCAGACCTGCAGGAGTGGGTGTAGGTGTGGAAATTTTGGGGTCATATGGCATCAGGTCTGGTCGCAGGATGTGTGGGTGCTTCAGTGTGAGTGTACTGGATATCCTAACTGCTTCAGGACAAGTCATCATTTGGTTTGCACTGGGAAAAGGCTCAGTGTCCGCATATTGTATCCTCAGAAAAGACCCCCACCCCCTAAAAAACCCCATCTGCAAGGTGAAATGAGAGCCACTTGGCTGTCCCAGACTGGCAAAATGGCCCAGAATGAGTTACTGGTGAGTACAGAGCTGAAGCTTTTGCTATTTGAGTGCAAAATAGTGACAAAAATGACATTTTGCTCCCCTTCTCTCGGAGTACCTGAGGGGTGACCCCTTTCTCCTGGCAGAAGACCTCTGGTCTGGTGAGGCAGCGGTCAGGGAAACTGTGGGGTGCGAGTGCCCCGTGTGTCAGCTGTCCCCGTGGGGAGGGGGTGGCAATGTGTGCAGGGCTGATTTCCCCAGCGTGGGGGCCAGTTTGCACAGACACGGTGCTGTGCAAAATAGTTCTGCCGTTTTTGGTGAGAGGTGCTGATGCCAAGGGTGATCCCCGGGCTGGAGCCGCCCCGAGCAGCCGCCCCAGCCAGGACCGGGTCCCCGCTGCACCTCCCGAGTGTGAAGGTAGATGTGGTTCCCAGCCCCTGGGAGTTTTCAGCCTGGTTGAAGATGTGGTGTAACCAGGGCTCCCAGGCCATTTACGAGTTTAATGATCACTTAAAAAAAAAATACTTTATATCAAATGCAAACTGACTGTGCTCCCCAGGTGCCTCCCATGCCTTAGCCTAACCTTCATTAAGAAAACATAATCAATTCTGCTTAAGGGTGTCGTTTTGGAGCAAGGGGAGAAAGGGAAAAAGAAGCTGAGGAAGATCCTTTCTTCTTCAGTTTTTAAAGCACGAGAAGGCGAGAAAACAAAACACATGGGTAGGGGATTTGTCCTAGCCCCAGCAGTCTCCTTATCTTCCTTTTTCTGCTGACTTCCTGCTCTGAATGCTTTGGCAGCTCGTAGGACAGAGTCTAAACTTTGCAAACATGAAGGAATTCAAATGGAACCCTGGACGTCATTGCATGTTCCAAGTTGGCCATAAATCACAGTTTGTTATGGTTATTCTCTTGTGAGGCAGAACGTGTGCAAGGAGATAAGAGCCTGGAGGAAGGAGAGGCAGAGGGTATCTCGGAAGAAAAGAAACACCAGTAGGAAAGAGCTAATAAGAAATGTTTTGACAGTCTGGATTGAGCTGAGCAGCCATTGAGGAACTGGTGTGAGGTCTCATTGTTGCAGGGACATCGCCCCACCTAATTTTAAGTAAGTTGGCTTTGGAGCTGGGAGAGAGCTATTTCCCTTGCCATTCAGATTTTGTGTCACTGAAAGTGGGATTTTCCCAGTGAGGCAGTATTTTCCAACCACAGCAGTATGGTGATTCATCAACCAGATCCTCAGGTGATATAAATAGACGTAGCCTCCACCAGCTTCAGTGGTCTTGCACGGACTTACATCAGCACAAGAAACTTGGGATGGAAAGTTCCCATCAGTTTGCTCAATCTCTATCCCGGCTGCTGTCGGCTGGTCTCTTACCGTACATCAATCCTGGCTGGAGTTAGGAAGAGTTAGAGAGCTATCCCAAGCGAACTGGAAAACTTGCTTTCCCTTAGTGAACGGAAGGCATAGGTTAGTTTCCTCTCAGGAAGCTTTCTCTTACATCCATCGTGTATTTTCCCTTGCTTTGCTCTTGGTTTGCCCTCATTTTTCTCAGTTGCTGGTGCTGTTTGGATATTTGGGGTGTGGGATGTTCTGCGGGTCCTCCGCAACAAAACTGGGCATGCGGGGGAGTCTGCTGGGAGGTCCTCCAGAGATCCAAACCCTGGATTTAACCATGGATTTAATGCTTTTAAATATTAATCTTTTTAACTGGGGAGGTGGCAGATTGGCTGGTGGGAGGTTAACCTGAGGAACAGCTTTAGACAAGGAGGTAATTATGTTTACTCCTTGGCTGCGTTGTGTGGAATGCAGACAAGGGTTAAGTGGCTGTAATTACCTACGCAGTGTGCAACGTGTCACTCCTATTTTACAACAGGAGTGAGGTCGGCCGAGCCTGGACCTGTTGCTTTGGCTGTCCTTGGGTTTCCAAGCAGCTTCCACCCTGCCACTTTTCTCCACTTGGCCGGCATATTTCATAAGAATAACACCCAATCACTGTGTTAAATGGTGTTTGGAGGTGTTTTTACTTCCCCTGGTATGCTATTATTTGCTCCGTTATGATGCCACATAATGGGCAAGGGTGAACGACTGGTTAGGAGATGTTTGTTATTTTTGGACATATTCAAGGAGGCATTTTTTGCAACTCTCTTATACTCAGGCCTCTCGGGAGAGGAGGGATACCTATAATTTGCCTGAACTTGTTTCTTTCCAGTGAACGACAGCTTCAATAACCTCCCTGACTTCCAGAAATAAAACACAGTGAGACCAGTTCTTTTTATGCTGGGTTTGGAAAAAAAGAAAAATAAGGAGATCCTTGGATCACCAGCAGGAATGTGGATTTGGGAGAGTGGGCAACCACCACCTATTCCAACTATAGCCAGCCTGTGATTAGTATCAAGAATGCAGTGGTTATATCAGATGGGGCCCCATCAAGCAGCTGGCGTCCCTTCGTGTGCACTGATGTGCTGCCTCCTTACTCTGGGCTTGAGAGAGAAGCCGACGCCAAGGATGAGGCAGTCCCAAGGCCTGGCCATGCTAGAGGAGCAATCTCAGCGGGGACCCTCACGAGTGATGCACCAGAGTCTTCAGCCCTGCATGGTCTCTGCTCCCTACTGAGGTTGCTTCTCCTGTTGAACGCTCTCCGTTAAACATCTTCAGGTTGCCCCACACCAGCGGTGCTCCTCTCTTACTTTCTCTCATTCGCTTCAGTAATCTTATTTCTACCTGCCAAAACCCTGCTATGAAAATTGAATCAACGGTGATGTCACTTTAAAGGGGTTCAGTTGCTCTGCTGTGTCTGCTTCCTTGACCTTCATCCTGGGTCTGCCTTGCTCGGTGAGGTTGCCCGCTCTGTGCGATGGAGCCAGAGCAGTGCTCTGGGCAGGCTGAGCCAAAACGAGCATCCCAGAGCCGTGAGCAGCTCCTGGGCAAGCAGCAGTGACTCCCTGCTGAGATGCAAGGCTGGAAGTTGGTTCCTGAGCAGGAAACTTTGGGAGCTTCTGCCAGAGTAGTAACAGTGGTGGGGAGAGAGTACAGCTGCCGGGGGGCTTGGGGTGCTGCAGGGAGGAGGAAGAGTGGTTTGCTGGGTGTCAATCTGCCCTCTGACCGCCGGTGGGAACATGGGCGAGCAGGGTTGTAAAGGGACCTGGGAGCAGCTTTGTAGAATAGTCCTATGGCCGGGGGGCCAACGGTCATGGTCATTCTGGAAGCCACGGTGTAGCTGGTCTTGTTTGCCGGGAGCTCAAGTGGGTGATTGACCGCACAGGAGCTCCTGTTTTCTTCAACACATCACAGCCTGTTTCTAGACCTTGTCTTTGTGGGAGAAAGTTCAAACTGATGACCAGAATACACCTGCAGAGTTAATAAACCAAATTAACTGAATAGTATTAAATTTTAGAGAAGTCAACTTTGAGCTGTGGGTCATGATTTTTTTGTTATTACAGTGTTTTGTTTTGTTTTTTTGGTTTTTTTTTTTTGTCTTGGAGCTGGCAGATCTGCTAGTATTAGCCCTTTCCCCAGTCCAACCGGTCATATTGTTGCTTCCAAATTTTCTGGTTGCCTAAATCCCTGTTATTTCAGTTGGACAGCCTTCTCCTCTGGTTCCATGCCGCTGTGCAGGGCAGATGTGCTGTTTAAAGGCTGTCAGGCCTGATTCTCATTTACACTCTGGCAGCATGAAACTTCACACCCACTTGAGGGTCCTTCTCCTCTGCTGGAGCGTTGGAAGAAGGATTTGTCTCTGCAAAGCATGGATCCAGGAGGTGGCCATCCCCATCATATGGGGCTGTGCGTTATGGGATTTCTCTGGTCTTGAGTCAACTTGCAGAATGATCCTGCTGGATGAAAAGCTACGTACAAAATGTCAGCTGGGGTTTATTTTTGCAGTTGCTGAAGGCTTGGGCCCACCGACTGCTCCCATCTGCCGTGGGACTCCCACAGATGCGAGAGGAGCTCTGGCTGAAGGTAGCGCCTGCTTGCAGGTTCACAGCAGATTCTGCATCGGTTAAAAAGCTGCTAGAAAACTTTCATGTGTCTCTCTCTCTCCAGCTTGGAGTAACAGTCTAATAGCTTGCTAAGGGTCTGTCCCTGAGAGCGCCGAGGAAATGTATGATTGATTAATCAAGTTGTGTTATGTGCAATGCTAGTGTTTCCAATGTTTGTCACGTGCCTGTGGTTCATGATGTATGCCTGCATCCAACGTAAAATTAGCAGGTGTGTCTTATAAACAAAAAATAATAATCCCATGAGTCAGAGTTAAAAATTTTCCCTTCTGTGTGAAGCGCTCATTAATCTGGAATTTTAAGTGAGGGGAAGGGCGGTCTGGAGATGGTTTGTGCTCACTTGCTGCTGCTTCCAAGCACGCCAGCGACCTGGCCGGCAATGGCACTTCTGAGGTACCATCGTCTGCACTCGTGTGTGCCGGAGCCACCGGCCGGGCTCTACGGCTCCTTCGGTGCCAGCTGCCCAAGGGGGCTCTGGTACGGTCACTTCTGATCTTATCAACAACAATAATGAACAATAGACAATTCTTAGGGCTGCTGCTGTTGTCTTAAGGTGGCAATTTCACTTCCTGAACGGGAGGCTGAGGGTAAATGGTTTTGTTGGTTTTAGTTGTTTTTGCCCATCTTGGTTTTTAGGTGGATCTGAAAAAACACCACATTTTCATAGTAGACATATTTGCCCAGAGATGTTGTCATCATGTTTCAGCATAAGCTATACGATGGGCTTCAAATACCTCTCTGTTTCTGGGGATGCTCTACTCTGGAGCCCAGGCTGGCGTATGTATACTTGACCCTTAGTTATGCGATTCCCTGAGGGAAGGTGCTGTGTCTTTATTACACACCGATAAATAGCTACAGCAGGTCAGCAGCTAAGTCAGAGGAGAATCCCGTTTATAACCCTGAAAAAGGGATGTCATGCTATCAGTCCTCCAGAAGAGGATCTGGCGGATAAGCTGGCAATAGCTTCCCTGCCAGTTTGACCAGAAGACCCGTGGAGCATTTTGGTAGAGTTCCTGATGTGTTAGACCTGAAATGCTGGAAACATCACTGTGTGTTTTGAGGCTTTTTGTCAGCTGGAAGCCTGTGCCAGATCTCCAGTGTGGCAAGGAGACTGCTTCTCATCTCCTCACATCTGGACCTCGTGAAATTAATGGCAAAAGCAATTTTCTCTTGCAACTCCATCCAAAAACTGCAAGCATCAGCCCTCCACATCTCCTAATGAGGACTGAACTGGGGGAGCATGTTTCTCTTACAGTGCCTCGTGACGAGTCAGCTGCATGCCTCTTGATCCGTTTAATGATATTCCTTGTGGAGACCTCACATAGGCAAAAGTAGAGAGATTTGAAAATGATATTACTTTTGCTTATTTATCTTGCAGTAAATTCAATGTATTAAATCATTACCCTGCTAAAAGCCTGTCTTTCTCCAAGATCGCTTCCTATGAGGTCAACTTCAGCAATTAAAATGGTCACTAAATCTTTGGTTGTCACTACAACACTTTTTTTTAAAAAGAAAAAAACAAACTAAAAACCAACAAAACATGCCAGTGTTCATTTTAGTGCCATAAACATGTTAAGTAATTGAGTATTTATCTGAACAGAATGAGAAATGTGGAATTTATTTTTAGAACCTGAGCTTTAAATAAACAGAACACTTTTAAGCATAACTCCATTTTGGATAATGAGATGTTTTCATGGACATAATGGCTATTTTCAGTATGTTCTCCCAAGGCTCTTCTTTTAAAATGTGACATTTTACATCTACATTGGAGTAATACAGAATATTTGTGCATTAAGAGAGGTCAGCTCTTCTTCAGAGTAAATATTTGTATACATGTGGGTGTGTGTGATATGTCTCATGCAAGAACTGCGTGTGACAGTAGGAGTTAATTTGGTTTAATAATCAAGGTGTAAAAATCTAACAGATTGATCCAACTCATAGATTGGTTTCCTAGTATAAAAAGCATTACTTAAGTATATTTCCCTATTACTGTTAAATGCTGTTTATGTAAATATGTGTATACACCTAAGGAAACATTAGCTGTCATGTATATGTCACCAAACTGCTGTTGTCCTCTTCCTTAGCTGTGGAAAAATTCGATGCTGTTCAATGAAAGTAATACAACGTGCGTAGACATCAGTATTTTCATGCTGTTTTGTGGTATTTTCTGCTTAATACAGACTGCATGTTGACCCTCTGCACCAGTGGAAGGAGCAGCTCGTTACAGCAACGAGCAGAACCGCCTTGTGTGTTAATGCAAGCACGAAAAGGGAGATTTCTGTAATCTGGCTAGAAAGGGGTACACAACACTTCTCTTTTCCATAGGCATGGTACATTTTCAGCCATGCGTGTTTCTCTGCTGAATCATCCCTGACACACCTACACAGAGCTGTGATTTGCCTCGAATAAGTACTGATGCCTGAAATAGATCTGAGCAGACATGTGCAGCAGTGTTTGTCAAAAGAGAGAAAGACATTTTATGTTTCATTTTATATATAGCGCAAGCTGCCAAGCTCGTCCACATTGGAAAAGAAAAGTTCCAGTTCTTGTTTTCCAAGAACTGTTGTGTGGTTTTTTTTCTCTTTGTGTTTGTCCCTTGTGAGTGACCTGCAGAGAGGTCATGGCAGTGATTCCTCATTCTCTGTGCTCCGATGCATGCGACCTGATGCATAATAATAAGAAGGAATAAAAGGGGAGGGGGAGAGAAAGATGTCTTGAGGTGGGGGAAGCGCATTAAGGTATGGAATGGAGGTAGATGGGGTGACTTTATTCACACCAGGGACAAATCAAACAAAATGGAGCCCTGCATGTTCCTCCTCCTGCTCCTTGGTATAAAGACCTGTCCTGTCCTGTCCTGGACTTCCCACGCTGCGGGATGCCCAACAGCTCCGTGCCTGGGCAGCAGATCCTCACCGGAGATAAGTGACCTGGTCCACTTCCCCAAATTAAATAAATACCTGGCACACCGGGCTTTACCTCTTGCATACTCTGTGTGTCCTTGCCCAGTTACAACTGCTGGGTAAGGGAACTTCTGTTTTTCTAAGGGCCTGTCTCCTCCCCGCCCTCTTGCTAACCCACTTATGGGCAAAGCTTCCCACTTGGAAATCAGCCCGTCCTATTAACCTTTGCGAGCAAGGTGATGATTTCAAATGGTGGAGTGTTTGGGAGCCGCTCCCAGGCGATAGCAATGCCTGCTACTCAAGGGGACATCTCTCTTGGGCTGTTTACAGCTCAAAGCAGGCAGGGAGGGAAAAAACCAGCCCGAACACAGAGAAGGTCTAATGCCACCTGCTCTGACCTCCTGCAGCAGCAGAAACGTGGTTTTACTCCCAGCCATGTATCCCGGTCTCTAGCGTGGAGAACACGGTGGGGGGAGCAGAGGCTGCTGCATTTATCGCATGTGTGGCACTGGTGGCAAACTCCTGGATTATTGACTTTGCTCACTCTGCTGCTCTCTGTTTTGAGGCAATGTTGCCACACACAGAATCAGTTTGGTTGGAAGAGACCTCTGGCATCATGGAGTCCAACCTTTGCCCTGACACTGCCATGTCAACCAGACCATGGCACTAAGTCCAAGATATTCGCACCTCTTACCTTTTGGTTTAGAGATGCAGTTGTACAAATAATTCCCGTGCAAACCTTCTTGGTTACAAACTCACCCCTTGAAGCATGCAAGTGCCAATTCGGTCACTAATGGGAGCAGGGCAGGCTGGTGGTGAGGGGGTTGTGTGAGTGCAGTGGAGGTGGAACAGGGTTTTTTTTTCCCTTCTTTTTCCTTGAAGATGAAAAAGAAGCATCAGAAGTGGATTGAATCCATTACATTGCTTGTAGGTGTGTGTATCTGGTATTCGTTTACACTGGCTTCTATGTACCACTGGTCAGATAAAATGGAAGAATTTAGGACATATTTGACATGACCAAACACTTTTAGAGCACAAGATAAACAATAGATGATTGCACGCTTAAAGCATTTTCCTTGATAACAGATTGAATAATTTACCAGTAATGACAGGGAACGATAGAGCGGTCAACGAACTGCATTGCACTACAATTGAACTACATGAACCGCATCCATGCTGTTTGGGCTATTTTGTTTGTTTGTTTTGGATTTTTTTTGGCAACTATCTGTTGCCTTCACAGCTGAACAGACCCAGTGGAAAATGCCCATGGGGAATCATGGAATGGAGTGTGCATGTAAAAGTGGCATGGGAGAAATGTGAGAATTTATTTTGTGCTTGTTTGAAGGAGGGGCACTGAATTTGAGAAAGTGAACAGGCACATCTGGCAGAAATGGACCCAGGAGCAGGATTATCCTACCCGATCCCAGCAACACATTTGTTGACCAGCAAGCAGAGGAAGATCTCTAAACTCACCGGTTTCTTCCCTTTCAGGGTCACCTAGCCTGTTGTCTGAATCTGCTAGTTCTCCTCGTGTTGCATTCTCCTGCCCCATCTCTTTTGCTGTATTTCAGCAGCTCAGTCTTCCCCGTGACTTCGTATCTGCCTTGATCCTGGTTCACGATGGTCCAAAACATAACCATCACTGCAGTGAGATGGTGGGGAGCCAAACCATGCTTGCGGGTGCTCTTTGAGGGAAAGGGGCTTTCTCCTCCACAACCAAAAGAGGCAAAAGGCAGGAACGCTTCTTCAGCTGCCTACACGTGCTCCCTTTGAGGTCTGGCCATGCTCAGGACTTCTGCCTTGACCTCGTTCCCCTCCCTGCAAAGGACAGTGATGCTGTGCTGTTTCTTTAGCTTTGTTTGCTATAGCTGAAACACAGGGCACCATGAATTTATTGATTTGGTGCTGTCAGCTTAGTTAGATGACGCCGAGCCCTGTGAGCTCATGGGTTCATCACCTTCAGCTTGCTGGAGCTGATAGAAAATCACTAGCTTCCCCTAAATTACAGCTTGGCCCTCGGTTAGGTGTCAGGGAGTCAGGTCATTGCGTGGGTGCTGCTGCGTGACCCGCGTCCACGGCTGCCTGCACGTTGCAAAGCTTGGTGACGTGCTTTTGGGCTCCTTCCTTGTGGCCGGGCTCCAGGCTCGAACCTCAGTGACCCAGTTTTTGAGGGGTTTCCTCTTGGGACACCGTGTGAGCAAGCCTGGCCTCCAGATCTGACTGGGGAAAGTTCTTCACAGATAGGCCAGACTTGTGAAATACCCACGCCTCACTGAAAAACAGGATTTACAGTGTACCAGATGTACGTAGGACTGTTTTCATGTTTGGTTTGGTTTCGCTTGACTCTTGATTTGCTCCTTTCTGGTTTCTCCGTCTTTGGGAGTGTCCTGTTCCATCTCCAAGTTGTCTCAACAGGGAAATTGGGATTTCCCAGCTGTCCTCGGCTGTCCCAGCCAGGCTTTTCAAATTCTGCCCAGAGATGCCTTCCCCCCATCCCTACCTGAAAGACAGCGGCAGCGGCCCCTGAGCAGGGTGGATGGACCAGAGCCGGGTTTTGTCCAGGTCCCCTCTCACCATTGCGGGGTGCAGCACTGTGCACAGGGCAGGCACGATGCCCTTTTCCCACCCCATGGCCGTGCAGGGGTCCTCCCGTTGCCCACCCCTTTGCTCCAGGTTGTCACCCATCACACGTTCACCTTCAATCCCAGTGCCATGCGAGAGAGCGAGGCCGAAACATCAGCCATCCCTCCTGCCACGCAAACACAGCCCGGGCCATGGCACTGCATTTTGGCTTCCAAGTGATTTTTTTT
>NW_009596175.1:56768-72772 GCF_000690535.1 Cariama cristata | reverse complement strand
TGTCCAATGTCTTTTTTTTTTTTTTTTTAATAGGGATCCTCTGGTAGGCTTTGGCTGTGCAACAAACAGCTAATTTTACTGTACGCAACCTCATACAAACTTATTTTACTATCTGTTTACAGAGACCATGTGTGGGAGGGAGAACTTAAATGATGGGGAATTTTAAGAGGGAAAAATTTTCTGTAGCTTTTAAAGCTGAGATCGCAGATAAAGAAGGGAAAAACAACCCAAGGCTGCAGAAGATGAGCAAGTGCATTGAGAAATATATGCATGCGAGAGCAGGAAGGTGCATGAACAGGTCTGAGATCTTTTATTTTCCTCTCCTTTCTCTTGGAAGAGAGGAAGATGATTTCGAGTTACACTGTGCTCTCGATCCATCTCACACGGGATTTCAGCATGAGTGTGCATTTCCTTACTGGTATCCTTAAAACGTGAAGGGCTCCATTCAGTCTAGCTGCAGTAGTCTGAGAAGTTGTTTGCTCCTTCACCAAAAATTACTATTCCCGTAGCAGAAAAGCACGCAGGCTTATGACTCATCTATTCAAGCTTATGTATTAAATAATAAGCCGGACTTTGACCTGTGGCAACTGAGAAGCAGCACGTGTTTGCTTCTGCCAGCTCCGTTACTGGGGTGCTGACCTGGGGCGGGCGGCGGAGAGACCAGTGCGTGCCAGTCGGAGCCCTATGTGGCAAAGCTGGGCATTTACACGGTAACTGGTGGACTGAAAAAAAAGCCTCACCTTCAGCGGGAGCTGAGAAAAGTAGCTTAGCTTACTATGCAAAATTGTTGTGTTAGCATTAAAAAAGAGCAGTCAGAAATCAGGAGGTTTGGAGGCATCTGGTGGTGTTCATGCTGACCTGGGATTTATTTTGTATGTGAGAGAGAAAGAGAAATCCACGCTAAAACTAGATGGACAAAATGTCAGTTGCGGAGCAAGCGTGGTGAGGACCACTGCTCCACTGCCGTGGTCTAGGTTTCATTAATCAATATCCCTGAAGAGGGGAGCTACATCTTGATGTTTAGACCTTTTATGGCTTCTGTTGGCTAGGTCATGGCCATGCAGGCATATTTGTTTCTGGCAGATCTGTCTTCAGATTCAACTGTTTCCCTGTGGTTTACAAAGCGTGGGTTTTTCAAGCTTGCATTTCTAATTTTTTTTTTTTGTGGACCTTTTGTTGTGGCTTGGGTGTTTACCAAAGGCACGTTGCATGCAGGCAGTACAGCAACAATAACCTTCATTGCTGTGGACCCGTTGATGGTTTAGGGTTAATTTGTACTGGAAAACAGTTACAAAATCAACCAGGGCGTGAATTTATAATACAATAGTGCTTTTGCTTCAGCGTTCCACATGGGCATGCCAGACTAACGTTATACCTATGCTGCAGACAGATTCAATTTGAAGTAAAGCTAAAATGGCAGTGAAGACAAAGGAACCTGAAATTTAACAGTTTAAGATAAAGGAGTTGAACTTGAGTTTGTTAACCAGAGAGGTTTTTTATCTTCCTTTCTACTCCAATCCAAATAAATTCTGGCCTCCATTTGTGTTTTATAAGCATGCCTATTCTCTCTGCAAACAAATACTGAGGCTCACGAAGGACCGTTTTTCCATGAAGGACACATGCAGTGGTGGGGATCGCTGTTGTGGTCTTGAAATTAGACCGGCAAGAAAGGGGGGAAAAGTTGGTGCTATGATGTTCCTGTTTGCCTACCTCTTTGCCCTTTATAAGCAAGAAAAAAAAGTGTGCTACAACTGCTGAAGTTGATGGTGTTTGCCTCCGACGACTCGATGCCACGTCATGCATTTTGAGCAAGTATTCGCTGCTGCCCGGCAGCTGTGGCTTAATTGTTCAGACTGGTGCTTTCTTTCTCACTTGTGTCTGAGACAGATGTTGGTTAAGGATGGTTCCTTGTATACACATCTGTGTTGCTGTGTGTCAGTCACAAGATCTGCTGGGCTTGTGTAAGCATGTGGTGAGCTCTTCTGGCATTGGATTTTCCATGTACAGAACATTGCCAAGTATTTCAGCAAGAATGAAGACTCTACACTTTGACAGACTGTTCTCCACTGCTCGCACATACGGTTCCAAAATCATCTGCACAGATTATTTTCCTCCTTTGACAAAGCTAAGTGTCGTTATACCATGGTACTGATGCATTTTCAGCAGAAGATCGTTTTAAAAATAAATCTCAATGTTCTTTATTCACTACTCGGTTTTGAAAAGAAACTGAAATTTTTTTTCTGAGTTTTATTTAGCTAGAATTTACTCTGTAGCACAGCAGCAGAGAGGAGAAGTATTACATTACAATCATGTTATTAGTAAACTTGGTGACCTGCATTGGCGAAACTCCCATACCAAAATTCCACCCTGTTACTCGGCAGTAGGTGCAACCAGCGAGTGACGTTAGTTTTGCAGTTTGAGGCTTAAAAAAAACCCCAAAACAAAACCAACACGTAATAATTTGCAGATGTTGGCAACCGGCAGTGATGCTTGAGTTGAAGCTCTCTTTGGGTGCCAAACCACAAATATATATCATTTTTTTATAGTCTACCATTCCTGGAACTGAAAGAGGCTTCAAAACAATCAATATGTAAACAGGAATACAGAGCACTCCCTTCTGAGCATCAGCAATGATGCTACTGCTGCGAGCTGTCTGCTAGATACAGAGAGCTTTTTCTTATTAACTGTGTCCTTCTTCAAAACGTGTTTGCTTTTTGTCCCTTATTTAGGGGTATAGGTGTGTAGGGCTGGTCCAACTCCTACAAGAGTAGGGGATGTACTCACACTTTCCAAAAATCTTTAAGTTACTAACCAATGCAGACTGTTTCAAGCTGGAAAAGGGTGATATATGATACACTGCACTATCTCCTTATGTGCTTTCTACTTGACAGTAGCATGTCCAAGGGCTTTGAAAACTGAAGTTTTCTCCTTATCCCTTGAAGAAGAGTGCTCCTTCCCCTCCACAGGTCTTTTATTTCTAAACCAAAGGGACCACCTTAGAAAACGGGCTTTCCTTTCACTTCAGAGTCATGCAGCAAATGCCATGAAACTTGCTTTGAGAGCTACTTTCGATGCCTTTTGAACAGATTTGCTCACCAGGAAACGAACAGATACCATCACCGCGCTACCCTAGGGAGTGCCTTGTTGCGGTCAAATGCAAACAACTTGCAGCCGCTTGTTATCAAAGTTAACTTTCCAGTATGGTCTGCCACGACTTAGGGGTATTTGTTGTCAGATTGTGTCTAGGACACCAGTCACAAACTGAGACACCACTGAACGAGGTCTTGTACAACTCCATATTGGAGAGAGAGGCTCCTTCCCAAAAAAGGTGTGACAGAAGTGCAGGACAGCTGCGGGTGAAGGGGTGAGGACAGGGGGAAGCCAGAGGACACTGCCAGTCAGGAGGCTATTTGGTGTTCTCAGTGTTATTTCCGTTTCTGCGTTTATTTATTGCAGCCTTCCCAACAAAGAAGAAGTTTTAAAGAAGAGTTTGAAGAGGGTAATGAAATTACTGGGAGTTTCTTTTGTTGTTTCTGGAAATCTGCCCTGAAGCATAATGGGAATTTAGGAGAAAACCCAGAAGTGCTTGTTCGTAACGTGGCAAGCTGAAGATGGAAGGGACATTGCTGGCCAAAGCTAGTGTAGGCTGGAAGCTCAGCAGCAAACGAGGGATGATGTGTGAAGTGGTGACAAGCTGCTGATGGTTTGATATGGCAGAGAAGGTGGGGGGAACTCGCCAGGGACAGGGTGTACCAAGGTGAGAGTGCTGGCAAGGAAAACCATCTCTTTGGCAATATTTGGGATGTGTAAAAGTGGAAGAAGTTTTTATTTATTAAGGCTAAAGAAAAAGATGTTGTCTGAACAGAGAATTGAGGTATTGAAAGCCCACATAGGAGATTTTTAGCTGCCTGGATGGGTGGGAGACCACATAATTTAGAGAGATTATAGTAAGAGTCGGTATAAGCTGGACGTAGCAAGAGGTCTCAGTGAGCTGCAGGGGCCTGTGGTCATACTGGTTAAATCCCAAATGATACAGAGGTGGCAGAGAAACCAGGTGACATATGGGATGCTATTCAGCAAGGTCTAGTGTAAAGTACTGGACTTAGCTGAGAATAAAGCAGGTATGTAACTATTGCTGCTCTCTGGCATTTCTTAAGAAAACAGCTTTGGAAGTTAAAGTGGAAGAAAGTGAGGGAATATCGTGCTATTCTGGAAAAGGGAAGCATCGTACTGGGCTACGTGGATCAAAAGATAGTCTGCAGGACATTTCAATTAGTCCATTTACTCCAGTGAGCACTAGTAAAGCTGTGTCTGAATTGTGATTCAAGAAAGAGATGCTGCTTGAATGGAGACCAGAGGAGAGCAACGTGGGTGAACGGGGGTTACACGAACACGGTCATCTATGAACTGAGGTTGCTTAGTCTAGAGAAGAGAAGGAAGAGAGAGAATATTGTAACATAAAAGGTTGCTGCAAAGATGAAAAGAAAGAATAATCCATTCTCCTTGTCATTAGGACAAGAAGTCCCAGGCTTAAATTGTGGCAAGAACAACTCAAGTCAGACATCAGGAAAAAGCTTTCTACCAGTCTGAATAGCAAAATCAGGCATAAATTGGCTGGAGAACCTCTGCAGTCTCTGTCTTTGGAGGTTGTTTAGACCTGGGTAGTCAAAAACCTTTCACAAAATATAACCTTTCACCTTTCCCAGGGATGGGCCACACATCTGCCTGAGGTCTCTTCCAGCTGTTGAGGTTCTGCTTTCTGAATATGAGGTTGCCCACAAGAATTGAGATGAAGAAGGATTGAAGACAATGCTACATATGGGATGGGTCCTCCTTTCATATGCTAGAAGAAATTTATTTAAAGAACCAACAGAGGACTACAGGTCAAGGTAAAGGAGTAGTGTAAGAAAAAACATTGGCTGAGTGAAGACTTGGAAGAGCTCATTTAATGAGACTGAGAAGCATATCCAGTGAGTTACCATGGCAGGAAATTGTTAGAAGAGGGTCTAGAATGAGGCTGGAAGAAAGGAACCACTGAACACTGTGATTTCAATGGACTTGGAGATGGAAGAAAAAAGAGAGAGCAGTCAACAGTTGGAGAGGAAGCTAAGTTTAAAAAAAACAGTAGTGAAAAAAAAATGTTGGAAAAGGCATGACCGTTTTCGAAGGAAATCAACAGATAATTTAAGGGAGGGGTCACATGCAGATAAGCCACCAACAAAACTCATCTCCCTTGTAGTCCGTCTCACGGTGCAGTCACAGAAGAAGTGGAACCAAGAGTGGCAGAAGGGTGTGTGGGCTTCTTGTCCATCTTCTGTCATCGGAAACTGGTGCACTTCTCTGTAGAGAAAGAGAGAAGTGGAGACAGATGGAAGAGTGTAGTGATGAGTCAGAGGTGATGAGAAGAAAGCTGGGCTTTCTGGTGGGGATCTGGAGTTAGAGATGCTGTGTTCTTCTAGGTAGGAAGCTGTTGGGACAGCTGGAAGGTAGGACAGGCTAAGAGTAGAGGCGAGTCAGCGGAGTCATGGGACCTACCAAAAGCATCAGTAGTATGAGAAAGGGAACAGAGAAAAGAGGTGACAGATGTGAGCAAAGGCTGATAGTAGACCTCGTGTTGGGAAGGAGAAGCCAGCAAGACTATGGTTTGAAGGCATACGTGAAAGAATCATAGCTGTGCCATTGAATTAAAGGGAGGAAGGAACTCATTGAGTGGGTCCCAGCAAAATAAAAGTAGTCAGTGATGACAGGTTGGAAACTGTAAAAACACATACGTACAGTGACTGGATGTGAAGACAAGGATTGAAAGATGATGCATAAAGAAACTGTGAAACAGATGGAAAGCTTCTGATCTGAGGAAAGAGATGAGAAGGGGCAAAGTGAAGCGACCAGCCTTTGGGTGAATGGGATAGTATAGGCAGGGGCAGGGTGTGATGGTGGTGAGAGATGAAGGAGATGGAGGATGGGTTGTAATAATAGAGAGCCAGGAACGGAGCAAGGGTGAGGGATGAAGGAGTGGGGATGCAGGAACAAGGCTGAAAGGGAGGGCCAGTATGCAGAGCTGCATACCCGCAGAGAGATGAGGGTAACCATGAGGGGCCTGTGAACGAATGGATTCCCATCAGAAGTACGCCTGGTAGAGCCCTGGAACTCTGCAATCACTCTTCCCTAGTGCATATCCCTTCCAGCTCCTTCATCTTCCTCCCCAGTTGCTACTCGGCCTCTGAAGTCCAGACTGGAAGCTTACCCAGTGGGAGCAGCCAGCCCCCTCCCCACCTTCTGCTAGAAGACACTTTGCCTTTTGAATTGAAACTACAGATACTTGTCCCCAGGGTGGATCAGGGGACTTCTGTATTTTAGAAAGAAAAAAATTTCAGCCAGCTATTTAAATTATGTGCATGCCTCAAGAGACCCGTATCTGTGTATTAAAGTGAGCCCAAAAAGCGCGTGTGTTTGAGCAAAAGACCAATTCTACATACTTTATAGTAAGTTTCAATGGCTGCTGTGTTCCCTTCCAGCTGGTGGGTGAAGGCGGCCCTCTGTACATACCGGGTTGGAATCTGCTGGCACCTGGAGCAACCTTTCTTTGGCTGTACCCGAGAGCTGAGCTCCAGCCTCCCGAGGTGGAGAGAGCTGGCTGGGATGCCCAGAAGGTGACACTTCCTTGGCAGGTCTTCTGCACAGCCCGTGCCAACGGGTCTGTGGGAAGCTTGAGGAAGCTGGAGCTCTTCTCCGCCGGCTGCACCACAGCCCTGCCTCCAGGAAAGCAGTACCACCTCGTTGTCAGGGGTGAACGTTGATGCCATCGCCTCTCTCCTTCCCCCCAGCTTCCTCTGGAGAGAAGAAGCTCACTCGAACAAACAGAAGTACCCTATCGGAGGGATAAACCAAGGCATCCCTCTGAAAAACGGGATGAACCTGACCAATGTTCACAGCACACGAGAGCACTGAGGTGTAAGTAAGGGCCAGGGGATTTGTATCCAACAGATACTGCCGTGCTACGCTTGCCACAGATGCGTCGGAAAGAATGGGAAGTAATCCAAGCCTGAATCCCTTTCTCACAGCCCGCTTCTGAGAGAGACTGTGGGATCCCAGACTTCACCAGCAGTGGAGCTCTTTGTAAAAATCAGGCTAATTTCCTTTTTTTCTTTTTTTCCCCCCCAAAAAATTAAACACTATTATTAGGTCTTTGCTTCTTATTCAGGAATTCTATCACATCTGATCAGTGGTGTCTGAACTATGCAACGATGATGCATAACCTTACACAACGATCTCTTGTTCTGGGACTAAAAGCTGTTTGTTTACATAATATAAGATGGCCTTTCAGAAATACAATGTTGGTTCAGTTTGATGATACTTCTGAATTTCGTAAGATCATGAGGCGGGAGAGCGGTGACATTGCACAACAAAGAGCAAAGTTTCCCATGCCTGCTGTGACTCAGTGTGCTACTGGTGTCTTAGAAATACGGGAGCAAGGCATGAAATCCTAGCACCAACTCAGTCAGGGTGTTGTGGGTTGTTTTTGGGGTTTTGGTGTTTTTTTTTCTTTTAAATTATCGTCTCCCACAGGGCCAACAACCTGCTATTTCTTACACAGAACGGGAGTGCTCAGTGTTGCCAGCGAGCAGCACCAGAAGACTTATCAGGCAGGATTCCTCTGAACTAGTCACCCTTAATCCCTTTTACAGGAGAGAAACAAATGCAAATAAGATGCAAGTCCCCTCTTCTGGAGTGTCTGCAAGGTGCTCTGCCATTAAATTCAATTACAGAGTGGAGCTCAAACCCAGCAGCCTACACTCCCAGCGAGACACCATGCTTTACAAAATAGGACATGGGAGCTCAAAGATGAGCCACGGTTGTCTTTGCTCCTCGGCTATGCCGTAGACCGAAATGCAAGGAGTGTCGACTCCGATCTCCGAATACCTTAGCTGACCTGGGATAGCAACTGGTTCCTCCCCGTGCCTTGCGCCCGGGCGCGGAGGGGTGCCGGGGGAGCTCGCCTGGGCATCGGCTTCTTCCTCCATGGACATGGAGATTGCTGGAGGCCAAGTCTGAGGGCTCCCACCCTCACCCTCTTCAAAGCATTTGCCCCACGCATTTGGAGATGTGGGACTTTGTGGGGGAATGTGGCTTTTTTCTTTATTTTTTTTTTGGTTTTGTGCTGGCCTGCGAGGGAGAGATGCGCTGCCGTTTTGGCTAGCGTGTTTTCAATACAAATTGCAAATAACTTATTTCAACAAAAAGCAATGTTGCCTCATAGTGCGTTTTGGTTTATGATATTGTTTTAATGTCGAAATAACAATACAGAATGCCTATGGAGTGCATTTAATCTATTGCCATTAATCATAAGGAGTCCGTGTTGTTAGTAAGTGTGTATTTACAGTACCTAGTGTCACAAGGGCGTCAGATGGAGGAAGCACTTGCAAGAAGATTAAGGGCTAAATAGACAAAAGCAACATTATTATCACCGTTTTCGCAAAGCAAGCCTCTGAGATACTAGTTACTCAAAAAGTCTATGTCAGAACCAGGAACCGAAAGAAATTGTGTATTTACAGTACCTAGTGTCACAAGGGCGTCAGATGGAGGAAGCACTTGCAAGAAGATTAAGGGCTAAATAGACAAAAGCAACATTATTATCACCGTTTTCGCAAAGCAAGCCTCTGAGATACTAGTTACTCAAAATGTCTGTCAGAACCAGGAACCAAAAGAAATTACCCCTCTCCAGTTTTAGCGACACTCAGGCCATTATATTAATCACAATTACGTCTTAAACACCTATAACATTAAAATCCAATTTATTCAAAAAGAGAGTCAGTTGCTTCTCAGAGCTGTGATTAATGTTTGGGTCCTAAAATTAGGTCTTTACTCGGACTACTACAAACTTCTGAAGTCTGGAGGTGCCCCTGATTGTCACGGTTGCTTCTCGACTCCATCCACTGCAGGCAGGCATTTTGTTACCGTGTGCCTACCCAAGGAGGCTGGGTGCGGATATCAAGTTGTTTAATTTATTTTATTTTTTCTCAATAAAATTTGATGTATTTCACCAAATAAAATTCGCCATGCATAATCACACTGAAGACCTACAAGCTGTTTGAACCAAATAGTAATGTAAATAACTAAGTTAATTCTGTAGCAGCCTTCTCAGCAGGTTGGCATTGATGCTTGAAAATGCATTTCCTTTTTGTTTGTTTTTCCTCATTCTTTCTTTAAAGGATTGTTTCTTTAAAAGCTTCTCCTATACATATATTTGTGGTTTTTTTTTTTCCAGAGTACAAAAGCTAGAGCTCTATTACAATTTCATCTAGCTGGTCTTTTCAAGTTCATGTCTTGGCGTTAACAAAGCAACCGCACTCCCTGGAGATCCTTTATTGTAATTGTGTAAAATGTTATTAAGTGTGGGAAAAATCTTGATCTCTTGTTGTTGCGTTTCTTTGTGGAAGGGTGTCTTTTTCTTCTCTCCCCCCGCCTC
The DNA here is from genome assembly GCF_000690535.1 of Cariama cristata. Classification (NCBI taxonomy): domain Eukaryota; kingdom Metazoa; phylum Chordata; class Aves; order Cariamiformes; family Cariamidae; genus Cariama; species Cariama cristata. The sequence goes on along the minus strand of NW_009596175.1, from coordinate 63,306 downwards.
CATCCCAGACAACTGATTTATGGCAGAGGCCTCAGCCAGCCCTTCTCATTAACTCGCTGTTCTTTCACGCTCCAATATGAAATACAATCAGCATTTAAAAATCTCTCGTTGGCTCTCCACCCCCCAGTACTCCCTGTGCTGGGGGACGTTTGCTTTTCCCTCCTCTTCTTCCCTTGGGATGTTTGCCTCCGGGCTCACCACCGGCCGGGCAACTGATTTATGGCAGAGGCCTCAGCCAGCCCTTCTCATTAACTCGCTGTTCTTTCACGCTCCAATATGAAATACAATCAGCATTTAAAAATCTCTCGTTGGCTCTCCACCCCCCAGTACTCCCTGTGCTGGGGGACGTTTGCTTTTCCCTCCTCTTCTTCCCTTGGGATGTTTGCCTCCGGGCTCACCACCGGCCGGGGAGTTGCTCCCCCGTGGGTTTGGATAAGGCTCGCTTGGCTTTGCTCGCCCTCGTACACCGATGTTGGTGTTCCTTTCCTCGTCTTGTTTTCCTGCACTTCTAGCTCTCTGGTTGTTTGGCTTCTTATTTGACCTCCCTTCTCTCTTTTTATGCTTCTGAAAACATACTCCTGACTGTGAGAGACAGTCAAAATGCTGTGCTATCATTTTTCTCGCACAAGTTTTTATTCTGCCAGAGGTCATGACTTTTTGAATCTATGAGTCAAATAACGAAAAAGGAAAAATGGGATATGAGAGAAGTTAATATGTTGTGCCGGGGTTTGGGAGTTGCGTTTCCTCTCTTGACGGGCGTCTGGTATGAATGCAGCTGCGCATATAACGGGCTAGGTACTGCTGAATGAAGGCAATAAAATTCTGTTTAGATACGTTAATGTGGAGGGGAAAATTAGCAAGGGAAGTCTCACCAGCTGATCAGCGTACAGTGACAGTGTTCAGTGCTCTTCTCTTCAGAAGAACGTTTTAGAAACTAGGCTTCAGCTGCTGGTTTGAGAGGGGATATATGACCACTCACCCCTCTTAAAAAAAAAAAAAAAAAAAAAGACAATATTGCAGTGTTTTAAACTGGTGATACTGGAAACTCCATATGACCATCTCATGTGCAAGATATAAGGTCAAAGCTGATGTCACATCACGGCATTGCACATTGTCAGAGCTTAAATTAGGTCTGAGCTTGGCTCCATGGGCAGAAGGGTATAAACTGTGATACCTTTGTCAAATCCTGCGTGGATGCACAGAGACGGGTAAGCAGAGGAGCTCATCCACGAATTTCAGTTCACTGAGGTCTGGGTCCCTCTCCATCCCTGGGGGAGGTCGGGTAAAGGATGACTGCAATCAGCAGAGGGGCCAGTGCAGTTTTAAAGCATGATTCCAGCTGCAAAACAGCTGTCAGCTCCGCCGGGCTGTGCCACGGCCCCGGGGCAGGCTGGCTGGTGCTGCTTCTGCAGAACCAAGGCAGGCTGGGGCCGGCCCACCCGGTACGTGGCAATGTCTGCCGTGCGCCGACGGCACGGTTTGTGCGTGTTCTGTCCCAGCCGTGGTGTTGCTGTCTGCCGGGGGCACGGCTGGTTTAGTTCTGTTCTGGCAGGTATTTGCGGTGTAGGAACTATATTTTCTTTGACGGAGCGTCTTCACTCTTTCTCTGTCCCTGCCAACATGGGGACACTTGCAGCAAAGATTGGGTAAATCTGTGTGTGGATAAAAGCCCAGTTCAGCATTACTTTTTGCAATTTTCCTATTACAAGGCTGACTGCAAGAGCCTGATCACCCGATGAGCTTGCCCACCCTGTGAATTTCATCAGCCTATCCCTTTCTTTTTGGCATGCACTCTGTTTCTACACTGAGCTTGCTTATTATTCTCAGTTTTCAAATATGACCACTAAAAGCAGGAAAACCAGGTGGCTAAATGTCCCTTATCACTCGCCAGTCTGGTCCCCGTTGTCTTTCTGCTGCCACTGCACGGTACGCACCGGGACAACCCATCCTTGAGGGCTGGATCCTCATGGTTCTGGTACCCTAGACAACTGTTCTTTGTCTTTGAAACCCAATTAAATGCTCATTTAATCTTTTTTCCTTCTTCCTTTCTTTCAAATTTCCATGGGTTTTGCAAATTCTGTATTTCAGGAGCAGGGAACGTCCCCAAGGAATAAACTTCATACTTCTTTGTGCTGCAAAGTCCCTTACAGACACTTGATATAATATTTCTGACAGATGGCAGGATGAATTCACACAGGTTCAATATATAGATACACTGCTTTAAAAATACACACTGAATGTCTAAAAGGCATGTGAAGCTTGACTTTTCATTCTTATAAAGGTTATCAAAGATATTTAAGAGGATGGAGTGATTCAGATGGAAATTCAAACCTGAGTCTAAATTTTCAAGTGTAACCACTGACTTTACAAGCTCCACTTCCATTTGTCCAAGCTCAGCACAGAAGGCCTGTTTTTTTCTGCACTACTGATGAAAAATGGCAAGCAAGCACGATTTCTGATTCGTGGGAAATCTTGTGAAAGTTTTGATCTAACTTAATTTTATTCCTATTTCCCAGAAACTGGAAATTTACTTTTTAAAAGTACTGAAACACGATGTTTACTAATGAAATAAATAATAGCAGCTGGGAGGCCGAGGACAGTGCCAATGTCACAAGTAGCTGCCAGGACAATGGGGAGCTGAGCCTCCGGAGCAAACCCGTTGCCAGCGCTCGGCTATCGGAGTGGATGCTGGCTCCAACTTGGCACAACACAGCGGGGAGCCTGCGACCTCTTGACACCCTGGCTTTACCTTGAAAGTCAGGATTTCCAGGTTCTGTAGGAGAAAAAAATCAAGCCCTAAATAGATACGGATCTCTCTAGGGTTGGGAGTTTGGGGTGCAATGACAGAAAGTGTGGGGTTCTTGGTGTCTCTGATTGCCCCTGCACCAGGGGGCCTGGGTCCTGGGTCTTGGTCCCTGCAGGGCTGCCCAGGTTGGAGGAAGCTGGACAAGTCACACATCGGGATGCGGGAGCACCGTCTCCAGCCTTGGCCACCCAGGGTTGCATTTCTGCGAGGGGAAAGGTCCTGCTGGGACTCAGCACGGAGTGTCTTGAGTCTGAGCTACATCAAATGAACCTCTTTGGGTCCTCAAAGACTTCTTGTTGGCTGTTGGACCCAAGGCGGCTCTGTTTTTAATCACATGGCAGGTTGCAGGAACAGTCTTTTATCAAAATCAGCGTAGTTCAGCTTGTGACGTTGTACAAATACAGCTCAGCAAAGCCTATGGCAAATTTCAATCTCATTTTTGTCTCTTGCCTTGCTTTTGTTTTAATTATAACATTTCGAGAGGGGAGGGGAGATTTCCCCCCTAATCAGTGCATTTATTTTAGCTTCAAAAAAAGCATTTTGATGTCCTAACCCATTGTGTCAATCAGTCTGTCTCTGGGGGGACTTGGAACAATCAAGAGCAAATGCCATTTTACAAAACCCCTGAGCTAAAATCTCATGGCATTTTGACAGAATTGTGTTCTCCTCCATAATCTAACACTATTGCAAGCTTTTATCCACCCAAATCCAACTCGCAGTTCTAGCTAAAGACACTTTTCCCCTTTGGTTGGCTTATTAACTTTTTATCAGGATATCTTGTATGTTACTATGTTCTCAAAGTTTGCCTCCAATTCTTTGTGAGACATTAATAAGGCGGCTGATAGCCAAAAAGCACACCCTTGACGTGGCCTATATCTATGAAAATATGCATTTTGAATAATATTTCGTTATGACTCCTTTCCACTTGTCTGATCGTTCAAGGTTTAGCAACGATAAGACCAACCTGCTTCCAGTCTTGCTCCTTGCTCTGGTCTCTTAGACCTAATACATTCTAATTTTTAACTGTGTTCCCCGACTCATGCTAATGGCCCAAAGATAAGACAGATAAACAAAAGTGTCCCCGACACCAATGCCAAATATTGAAAACTGGTTCTGCAGCAAAGAAAAAACCTTTTTGGTTTTATAGGGGCACTTTCTTAAAGCATTTAAGAGATCGGACTTTGATTTCAGAGGGCTGGAACAACAATATATCACTTTCTGCTAAGGGCTGGTAAACACAGCCTGGGCATCCGTTATTTACATGGAATATCCATTTATATTTACATAATTTACAGACCAAGAAACATTTGATGCAGTGATAAATTATTAAAATTAGGCAAGCTGAAGCAAAATTACAATTCAGTTTGTGGCCATTCTTGGGCAAGTAGAGGCAAAATTTATTGTATTTTAAATCTTTGCTTCAAATTATTCCCATAGCTCTCTCCAATGTGTGCTGTGTTTCCTATCTGTCCTTGGTATCCAACACTTCCAGACAGATCCCTTCCAGTGCAGAGAACAACGTTGCTCATGGCCCTTTCTAATTAAGCGAACGATGCGAGCACGTGTTGGTAAATTTTCACTTTAAACGTACCGTGGCAAGGTTTGACTTCTGGAGGTGGAATGCAGTCCTGCTTTGCTTCTGTCCCACTCGGGGCAGGTTCGTGCTCCGGAGGCCGCTCCACTTAGATCTGCCTTCGTTACCAAAGCCCTGCCTCTGGTGTGAAGTGATGGATGCCTGGAAATGAACTGTGCGGGGATTTATTCCGGGAGAGGAGATAAAAATAATTCAGCATGTTTCTCTTTGTCACGAAACATTGAACATTTACGTGAATTATGAGCAGCCAATACGTCTTGTTCTCAAGAGAGTCAGGTAGGAAAAGAGTTTATAGCTGGCAAGATAAGCCTTACCCAGAAGCTGTTGTTGACTTACGCATCTAGAAATAACCCAGAGTTTTCAAAGGCTATGGGGCTGTCCAGTGATTTAGAAAAAAAAATAAAATAAAAATGCTAGGATGTTAAATCCAAACAAGAAAAGCTGGCGCTTTTCCAGCACAGCTAGATTGAGAAGCACAGAGAAAGAAACAGGAAGGGCCATTATAAAATAGTGCCATTGGAATTAAATAGATAACTTGTGAGGCAGGGTATTTCCCCAGATAGGATTTGGCTGCGTGCCTGCTCCAGTTAAGCGCTTTGTGACGTTAAGGTGACAGCAGAGAGAAACTGGGACTTTCAAAGAAAGTTTATCTCTGGTTGTTCCAGTCTTATTCTCTAATTGGCTGGGACTCTGGACCATTAAAAGAGCTGACATGCTACAGGACTAAGAGTATTAGTAACTAATGCAGTTAATGATCTTGAATAGGCTTATTACATGAGAGATGAATTCTCCTTTATTCACAGGAATGTAAAGGAACTTTGCCATAGGCATTAATTGCATTTAATTCCATGTTAGGGCCCATTCAGCCTACCAGCATCTTGGATAACAGCCCAAGAGTAAATGTGATTCTCTCTGGAATTGTTTCTTCTGATGAAGTACTTTAGACACACAAAACTGAAACCACTTTTGCAACATTGCTTTAAGGATTATTTTTTTTAAATGTAATATTCAAATAATCTGCTTTCGCGAGTGTGGAAGTTGGCTAGCAAAACCATGTAGGAGTACAGATGGGTGCAATATTTTTATTTTGTGTTTCAGATGATACCATATGCCAAGTCTTAGGAGGCACTCTGTTGCCAACAAGGTACAAATAGAGATTTACACAAGGTGAAACCGAAGGTTGTCTCCTTGCCACGTTTTCACGCAGCATGCCCTGGTGAAATTTCAGCCTGTCCTGAGAGAAACAGCAACTTCTTAGTTCAGAAATTTGAGTTTCATCTTTTGTCACGGTGTTTTCTTTTGAATTACCTTCTCCATGATCCCTCAAGATAACCGTGACCAAGGTGCTGAGGGAGGACGTGGGTGATATTTTGGAGGGTGGGTGATGTCACTCACAGCTGTGTTTGAGAGAAGAGCAGGAGGCTGAGGGCTCAGCAGGAGCTCAAGGACCTTCATTGTCTTTTCAGAGCACATCTCCTGTCAATTAGTAGTCAGGCAATTAGCTGTCGTTAGAAAGTCACCTGTGATGTCAAACCTATAGGCTGTATATATTGTGCCATATCCCTAAGTGGTCTCCATAGCTGTTCACAAAACAGAGGGGGTCAGATGATCTCTTTTGGGGCCAGCATGCTTATTCAGCTTTCCCGTAAGAGAAGCTACAGACAGCTGAGCTATTTCCATAACACTTATCTCCATCTCACCGGCATTCACTCACCTTGTCATTTTGCAGGCTTTGTTTGTAGCTGTTTCCCAGGGCTGTGATGATGATGGCAGGGCTTGGGAAGGCAGCTAGCTTACAATTCAGTGCACCTTGACCAGCCGCAGGTGTCCTTTAAAAACAAAACCAAACTTGTGAACTGCTTCAGCCCCCCCACTCCCTCTCTATTTTTTTGCAATGATTTTACGTGCCTCAAAGTGGGTCCTCAGCCGGTGTAAAACCTGTGTGGCTCCACCGGCGCTGATTTACGTGAGCTGCGGATCCACTGGGCTTTGACAGCAATGCTGGAGTGCTGCAGCCATTGTGCACCAAACAGGGTGATTTAAAAGGCTGCTCCATCACTGAGCACTTTTCCCTATTGATCCCAGGCCTAGTCTATGTGGGTCCTAATTTCTGCTCCGACTTGCTTCGGGACATCACT
>NW_009596175.1:55552-56737 GCF_000690535.1 Cariama cristata | reverse complement strand
GGGAGAGGCTGCCGATGCCGGTCGTAGCCAGGTTTCTGACATGGCAACCTCTGTGAATAAGGCTGGCAGGGAGTGAGACTTCCATTTTGGGAAGAATTATGAGGGTTTAATACTTGTTTCCATTTGCTTTTTGTGAAAATACAAATATGACTCACTTTCAGAAAATAAAACCCTAAAAAACTGTGCTGCAAGCCCTGGGTCACGGCTGCCGAAGGTAGGCAGGGGGGCAGAGGGTTTTTGGTTCCCAGCCAGTGCAGGGCAGGGAGCCGAGCTGTGGCTGGCCTGGGAAGCATTTGCTAAGCGATACTTTTTTGGTTAGAGGTTTCTTTGGGTTTTTTTTGAATTATTTTTTTTTTTGCCAAATTAGTTAATTTAGTTTGTTTTTTTATACGCTTTATTAAAAAAATTAAGCTACCCAAAGAAACCAACACATTCTAATTTCCAACTTCCCAGGTCGGGCAAAGCGCCAAAATATCAAAAATGCATGGCAAAATTCAAAGAGTTTATTAAACATGAAGCAATCTCATTGTAGCCTCTGTTTTAAAACATTAAACTTCCATGTTTCTTCTTCGAATTGACAACTCTTATTTTCAAATAGGTTCGGACTATATTAAATCATTAATTAATTGTTAATTTTTGTAGCAAACTGTTTTTCTCCTCCCTCTTCAATATTCACTCAGTTCACTGGAATTTTAATATTATGCCTCTGCAATTTATCAACAGGTTATCTTTGGATAGACCTGGAATAGAAATAGAACAAAGAAGTTAGAATTCTAAGTTAGAGAACTTCACCCTAAATTATTCCAGAAACTGTTGAGAGGCACAAGAGAAGTAGTGCTGTTTGCTAAAATATGACAACTTGGGAAAATGTTGGGCCAACTAGATGATTAGAGGGGCCCAAACTTTCAGAACTTACTTGGCAATATTGCAGTTATTAATGAGGAAGGATATGCTATTCACAGCGATATAATTCTGCCACTGGAGATAAAATATTTCCGTGGTTTGTCATTTGAAAGCGACGTGCAGGAAACCACATTAGGTGGTTGGACCAGTGCCACGGGGACGCAGCAATCCGGCGTTTTAGGGCTGCCGGGTGCCAGTGACCAGAAGGATGCTGATGCTGAGCGCTCCCGTATACAAGTTGCAGGGGGGTTGTTGATAAATGTCAGCTGCCACGTGGACCCC
>NW_009596175.1:50733-55521 GCF_000690535.1 Cariama cristata | reverse complement strand
GGAAGGCGAGCGGCGTGCTGACCTTCTCGAGGTGACTTGTGCCAGCTGAAGCTGTAACATGCCATAGTCTCCCCAAAACTCGGTGCTGCACCAGGCAGTTGCAGTAGGTAAAGGAATATCCCCCGTGAATTATTTTGTGATACTTTGGTGCTACCCTTGGAACAAACCCATCTGTAGCTGTGTGGCTTTGCTGGACAATTTGTTTCCAGAAAAGATGGAAGAATAATTGTGGTCACCCACAGAACCATTAGATGATACACTTAATGCTCTTGCTGCTGGTTGTGGGTGTTTTCCTTGTTCAGCTGACCATAATTTAACAATTATTCATTCCAGCCATTTAAATGCTGCCCAGACAATGAGCTTTCTGGTGGTATCAGCAATTACTGCATCTTCCCAGGCCCCACTATGGGTGGCAACTGGGGACCTCCCCAGGGGCTTCTGGCAGGAACTGGGCTGATTTGAGGCAAAATGGGCATTCTGCGGGCTGATGTCGCTGCTTAACCTCTGCGATCTGTGGTGTGAGTGATCAGCTTCCTCTCCTGTTACCTATTTATAACCTGCGTTACTCCTGAGCTTAAAAATGCCAACCCAGACAGAGAGATAAAGGCTGGGACCCTGCAGGTCCCTGCCTGGAGCTGGGATGAGATGCTGCAGGGAGCACAGGGAGACCAAATAGCTTGCTGCAGGATGGCAGCCTGGCCAGGACCCACAGGCGGGCTGATGTCCATGCTGGAAAATGCCCCCTGAACCTGTGCGAAGACACAGCTGAAGCATGTCATTTGGTCACCAGTCGTAGTCCCCCTTGGCTGGGGACCTGTCTGCTCCCAGCAAAGCTAGCGGGTCCTTTCCATAGAGGTGGGAGCAGAGGCAAGCATGGACATCTCGGGTCTTCATTGCAGTTGTCAGAGCTTTATGAATATGTGTTATTTGTTCCTTGGACTTATAGCATCTCTCCTGTTAAAGTGTGCCAAAATGCTTCCCAGCCTCTTTTAGAAAATAAAAGGAGAAAGAAAGAAAAAAAAAAAAACCCACATGAAATGTCCCGCTCCTGTTGAGGGTGCTGGTGTTTTGGCACAGCAGTGAAAGAGGAAATGTTAATGATGCCTGCAGGTGATACCCGAATGCGTCGTGCCGGGAGGGGCATAGGCAGAACAGACTAGACCCACAGCAAGACTGGAGCTAAGTACTGCTGGAGGGCACATCTACAGCAGCAAAAATGGACCCGTGCTTGTTTTCTAGTGCCGAGGGCAAGACTTCTGCTTGCACAGCTTCACTCTCTTCCCTGCACCCTTCCAAAACAGGGTTGCCTCCTTTCTGCTCCATCCTGGGAGATTCCCTGCCCGGTGCTCTTCCCATCAGCAGGGGCTGGCTCAGGTCACAGCCGGCCAGGACACCCCAGGGCACGGGCAACCCACAGGGAACAGGAGGAGAGGATCCCGTGGGCAGTGCCAGGGGCCAGGTCTTCTTGGACAGGAGCAGTTGTCACTGCTGACGGGGGAAAAAAAGTGCCCAAGCAAAATGCCCTCACCGGGAGTCCCTGTGTCACCTGCATTTGATTTTAAAGTTCTGGAAAATGAGGGAACAACCCTGTGGACTGGTTAAGGCTCTCACTTGGGTTTGTTTATTGCATCCCTGAGCAGTTTGCTGCTTTCCATTAGGTGCTTTTTAGATTAAACAGAATGATTTCACAGTCCCTTTTGGAGGCAGCGTCCCTCACGCTGGCCACAGGCTGTCATGCTCGCCCCGTGCCCTCTCTTCCATCTGCCTGGCCCTGCTTTTTTTGGCCCCAAGCAACAGGCTTGGGGGTCAGAGGTACCTCACAGCAGCAATATAATTCAGTTAACACAGAAGCTGTAAACTGCCCTGATAAAGCACAGCAAATGTCAAAGTGCAAACACTGTTTCTGGACGTGCGTCCAGCTTTCCCCAAAGTGGCCTTGCAGGGCAGAATTGCGATCGATTCAGTGATGTTGTGCTGACTGGAGAAACTCTCCTGTAACCAGAGAGCTGAGAAATGCCACCAGCTCTTTGTCACTTGAATGCTTTTCATCAGCATCTCCTGCTGGATATTCCCTTTCATTTGTACATAAATTACCTCCAAAAAATAATCTGGCATGAACACAATACCCACTTTTTCCAGTCTCTAAACTTCTCTTCAAGAAACAAAAAAACCCCACCAACCTATTCTGGAGCACAACGATGTGTTGTGCACAAATTTGTATAATGCATATTCTCAGCTTGGCGCAAGGAGCGACCTTCTTCCATGGGGTTACGGCACAGCAAACAGAACGTGTGACGAATGGCTGGGGGATATTGTTAGCACGTGTGCCTGGCACACGGGAAAGAAAAGAGAAAGATCTGACTTGTATTTTCCAGTCATTTTCATCCTACATCAAAACAATTTTTTCCTTATGTAAACGGAGATAATTAGTTAATCCATACACTGCCAGTATCTACTTTGCTACAAAATCAAACACTGTCCTGCATTCAGGATATTTTTCCTGCGACGGAAACAACAACAGAAGTGGTATATTCAAGTCTCGTGAAATGGACTGTAACATTTGGCGATGCGTGCAGGTCTTGGGATATGTGTTTTACTAAGACTAGGCTGTGATGAATATAATCCTTTGAATTCCCAATCTCACACACATTCAAAAAAAATAAACGGCGGAGTGTTTATTGAGCAACTGTCTTTGCCCCTCTGCTCAAAGGAGGCATTGTGCTGTCCACCTGCAGATCTTCTTAACTTTCCTCCTGCTTTCTCCTCTTTTGTAATGATGAAAGCTTTCCCACTTGAAAGGACAAAAAGGCATTTATTGTTTTTACATTGAATCGCAGACCTTCATATGTGGAATTTCCAGGCAATATAGTTAAAATACAGAAGGCCTTCAATTTTAAAAATAAATAGCAGCCCCCTTTCTTTAACACAACAGAGTAACCTCAGAAAAAGCTGAAGGAGGAAATCACTGGGTGCCTCTACCCTTGGTGTCTAGTTCCTATGCAAATACACGATGCTGCGGGGTAACACCGTGGTATAACACTTCCCGCCTGCGCTGCGTGGTTGTGTGCACCTCCTGCCATCGTAACGTGTTGCTCGCACACAACCCTTATTAACCGTATGCTCATCACGTCGGAGATGCGGCAGCGATGTATGGTCCTCGCATGGCTCTTGCTGCCATGTAACTGGAGAATTACTCAGCTGTACTTTAGTAGCTGTGATGGTTTAATAGAACTCATTTCAACTCTCCCTCTTTTGTTGCTCTGTTTGTAGTAGAAACAGTGACTACTTTGAAAGGCTTAGACTAAGTCTGTTAAAGGAATTTCTTGCAGAAATGCGGGGCCCCAGTGAGCTCATTGCTGTTCCTGCTTGATCTTGGGTTGCCAGGGGCACTGAGGGATGCTGAGGGTTTGCCGCTGGCCCGTGGGTGGTATGTATGCTTAGCCAGGCAATCGCTGGGGTAATGCAAAATTCAGTGAGTCATATAAGCTACTTCTTAAGAAGATCTGAAGCCTTTCAAGCATCTCTGGCTCATTAAAATCCAAACTGAAAGGGAAGGACCCAGACCTGACAGCTCAATGAGTCGTGTGAATTCTTACGACATTTATTTTGATACTGTAAAAACTATGTCCAAAAAGTGATGCCGAATCTCAGTCTAGAGCTATTTGGAGATGTTTGTCCTAATTTCATCTCAATAACCACTAAAGAAAAAATATAAATGAAACTTGTCCACCTGCCATAGTACCGCCTGCATGTCCCTGTCTTGGCCAGCAGTCTGGACACAAAGCCCGTGTGTTAACTTTAGGTCTTATCTACAGGATTGAAAAGTCTGCTGCTCCTATAAGTTGTTTTTTTTTTTCTTCTTTTAATAGGTGTTAATGTTTCTGGATACACTTTAAAGGATACTTTACAGATGCATATGGATAGTACTCACCAGTAATGTATTGTAAACCAGGCAGGCACTGCAAATTGCACAATACATCACTGCTATTACTAAGCCCTGATAAAATGACTACTTCTGTGATAAATGTGTTCTAGCCCTTTCATATGTTACTTGAGTAAATGATAAAAGCTGCAGTTAAATTTTAATAGGGTATGTTTACAAAGGCATTTTTTAACTAATGCCAAAATATACAATCTGTAGTCTGTATTTTTATACACCCCAAGGTGGAGTCTAGGTTATTTTTATGGTAAACATATGGAAACTTGTTTTACTTACTATTTTTTTCCAAATAAAGTTTTTTCATTAGACTGGGCCTTTTTGTTGATGTATTCAGGCTGTTGGAAGAATTGGGAATGATGGATGTATCATGACTAAGTTTCTCCCCCTTTTGGGGGAGGATAAAGGGCTGGCATGCAGTCACAGCTTCGCTTCAGTTAAAAACAAACAAAGTGTATGAGAAAAAAAAAGAAAATTTGGGCATATGGCTAATGATCTGAATCTGATGAGCTTTTTTGTGGAAAAGCCATTGTTACCTGCTGGAGAACTTCTGAACCTTTGTCCCAAAATAAAAATGTCAGGTCCTTTTCTAGGAGCATTGTAATGGGGTAATATCATCTCTGGTGTGCTATTCCTGTAGCTCTTTTTTTTTTTTTTTTTTTTTTTTTAACCTTGTACAAAAGGATCCACGAAAAAGGTCCACAAAAATGCCTTCTCCTGGGGCTTGATCCAATGCTTATTTCAGCCAAAGGAGGTCTGTCTTTGACTTCAACAGACTGGATCAGGCCTGAACTCCTGCAAAAGCAAAAACGTTTGAAGCTCTTTGTAGCTGCAGAAATGGGCAAGCCCCG
>NW_009596175.1:13958-50702 GCF_000690535.1 Cariama cristata | reverse complement strand
ATGGTGAATAGCTTTGACTTGGAAGTGAAAGGTTGTATTAGATGCTTTGGCTCTCACTTGAATCTCGCTCAGCTGTCTCAGACCTTGGTGAGGTAGCAGCGCCTGAAGCAGACACCTACATTAAGCAGTTTCCAACCCTGTCTCAGCATCTCGGCAGTCCTTACGGGATGTGTGTAAACCTTTTGCTCCCTGCCTGATACTTAAAGCCACTATATGCACAGTTTATTGTAATAGTAATAGTTCGTAGCTGAGTGAATTAGTTCACAGGAGATACCATTAAGTCAGAAGAAGGTGTTGTCTGCCCTAAACACTGTAAAATGTTACAGCTCGGTCCTGGCTAATAACTGTGGTGATGGATGAATGTTAATACACAGGTACAAGCACTGGGATTTATTTATAGCTTGATCCCTTGCCTTCTGTGGGCCACTTCTTTTGCACCAGGACGAGACCGGGAGCCACCTGGCTACTGGGCTTTACAGCTGTGCTCCCCGTTTCTTTCTTGTTTCGAGGGATGGTCCCCTGAACCAGCCCTGTACTGAGGCTTTGGAGCCACAAGACCCAAATATTTTCCTGTTTTCCCTGTTTATGACAACAGAGCCCGCTGTGGGATGTAGCAGACCTCCAGAGCCAGCCACAGTCGAAAGGAATCTAACCAGCCCCTTCCCTTTCTGTGACCGTGAGCCTCTGCGCTTGTGGGCACGTGCTTTCCTTCACACATGGGCACGGTCCCCGTGCAGGCAGCACCACAGCTCATGCATGCAATTAAACAAGTATGTGCGTGCTCATAGGGTTGAGGCCAAAAATCACATCGTACTGGCTTAGCAAGGGGGCAAATTTGACCAGCGGTTTTACCAACCCTGTGACATCACATTTGCTTGACTTACCGTGAGTAATGTAATTACAACCTGGGATGAGCAAGACATGAAGAGGATACGAGAAGAAAGAAATTACAAGGCAGAGAGAGACTGAAAAGTTAACTTTGGAGGCAGATCCAGCAGAAGTGAAGTGCAGAGATCTGGGGAGACGGTTGCAAGTGGTGATTTTTGAGAAGAGGAGCAGAGTGACCCAGATGGGTTTCATTTCCCTTAACACCAGCAGTCACCGAGCCAGTTGCCCCCACCAAGCTCCTCCTGCCAAACATGGGGAGAAACAGATACCTCCAGGGGCTTGGGCATCCTACCAGTCCTAGATGACTCTGTTGATTTTAGGGAGAGTCTGGGGGAGATGAGCTAAGACTAGACCCTTCTTGGATGATGAAATGATGTAGGTGAGATAATTCCATACAAAATCACCTAACACAGGAGGGAGGCAACAGCTGGGACTAAGATCTGAATCTAAAGTTGCTGGCACTCCATAGGTCCCTTGGACCAAAGGCGCTTGGGACTGACCTCCAGAGGTGCAGAGGGAGAAGCGAAGGGGGAATGAAAAAGGCCATATTTGAGACAAACAGCAGTTAGTTACGTTATGCCCAGGATTGCTTTGTGCAGGGAGGAGGATGGTGGCCATCTGCCTGTGTGGGAGCTGGTCTCCTGGAGAAGGAGGTTGCAGCAGCAGCGAGGAAAGGTGGTGGCCTGGAAGGAGGAGGTTTTTGGATGAAGAGATGGAGTGGAGATAGCATCTTACCTGGTTAAACTGGAGGGATGAGCAGGGAGGCAGATGTGTATCTCTGGGGAAGGAGAATCCAACCTCAAGGCTCAGGGGTCAGCAGTGGCGATGCGGAGGCACCAGCCACAGAGGGTTTTGGAAAACCTGAGGTAAAGGGAGGGTGGAACAAAGTCCCAGCTGTGTGCTGGGGCGAGAGGAGGTGTTGAGCTGGAAGGAGACTGCTGGGCAGGGTTTATTCCTTCCCCAGGCAGGACAAGGGTGCCTACAGGTGTCCCATAATAAAGGTCTTCTTCAGGAACTGGTAGTCTGGCAGCTCGCACTCACTAACTACATCCCAGACACCACCTGGTTCCTGAGCATGCATGAGGGGAATCCATTGAGAGGATTCACAAAGATTTCCAAGAGGTTGAAAATGTATCAGTTTGGGACCAAGAGTCTGGAATTACTTGTTCTGCCCACAACTGACACAAAACTGACCAAACGCCCTCCCTCCTCATCACTCATCACACCTTGCAGCCTTCTTTCATCTGTGCCACCATCACTTCAGCTAATTTCATACTTGCTGGGACAGGACTCCCCAGAGCTCACTTTTGGGATGGATATCAGGGGTGGAAGGGGGACTACTGGAGCCATTAGCAAGAAGGCAGATCCCAAAAGTCAAGGGAAGCTCCCAGACCACTCTTCCCTGCCCCACCATCAGGAGACAGGTACTTTTAAAAATACCTGGCCAGTTACATTAACTTTATGTGGGGATGGGATGGACCTGGCCTGAGAAGAGTTCAGCCGTTGTGAGGGCACTGGGGAAAGTATGTAAAAGAAGATGGGAATTCAGGCACAAATCACTGTTATTATTGCATCTATTGAATATGTGTCAATATTTCAGAATTTGTGTTACATGGGCAAAAAATCAGGGGTTTGTTATATGTACTTGTGAATTAACCTTTTTTCATGAATGTGTAAGTAATGCTGTGGTAACTAGGGATAGGTCTGAAGTTGTGGAACCCATAGCTGAACCCATGGAAATACTACAGCTTCAGACGATTGTATTCCTAGTACTATCTGTTTCACTCGCCTTGACAGACCGTAACATCAAGTCCTGGAAGAACTGAGCTGAGGTGTGTTACCGGTCCCACAGAGACTGAAAGCCACAGGCAGAGAGTCGCTGTGGGTGAGCTTGGTGTTACTCCAAGATGCCTCCCTTTGAGAAGATGATATCACACAAGTGGGATAGTTTGGTGCAATTCCTCTGGTTAGTTCTTCATTAGCAACCATTACACACCTGATAAAAACATCTTATACTGCCTGCAGCAGGATGTGACCTTAGGTGTCACTGAATGAGGCAGGTAACATGGACACCCCTGTGTAGTGGAAGTTTTGTAGGCACGTGCTCTGGGAAAATGTTGCAATCCCTGTCTACCCATTGCACGTAGGCAGCACTGATGGGATGTCAAACGTCATGAAGCCACAGTACCGCTCAATATGTTGAAAGGGATGTTGTGATGAGCAACATAGTCTTTAGTTTGCTATGTATAGGTAAGTGTAGTTGTTAGATCTGAGTACGAGGGTATGGCCAAACCGAAGTTGTGTGCAGTTGGAAATAAGAATAATGTGGAATTCAAAAAGCTATAGGGGATGGTCCCTTCTTGGCATTGTGTCGGCCTCCAGGGGCCCAAGTGAAGGCTCAGGACATCACTGTGCCAGTGGCTGGGCAAGCATGGATAAGGATGGGATAGCTGGTGTAAGTTTTCCCACCTAGTATGGAAGATGTTTGTACCTGGTGGCTGGTATCTGAACTCAGATGACCTGACCAGAAAGGAAAGACTTAAAGCAACAAAATTTTTACTAAATATTACCTATACTTTTGTTTCTGAGTTAGCAAACGGGCCTTCTGTTATTTTGAAGATTACTGCGGTGACATTGAATGATGAAGATCCACCACTGTAACCTGTAAAATGTCCCTGTGGCACACTGGGCTCCTAACCACTGGTTAAGTCCCCAAAAAGCAAACTGTGTTAGATGTTGTGGGCAGACTCCTAGCAGGTGTCCATCTTTCAGAGAACAGATGAAGCATCAGAAGAGTGAAGTGAGGACACCAGATCAAGCCACTACTCTTCAGTATGGTACTTCCAGGACTCGATGCTACTGTTTGTTGAAGCAGCAGTCCCAGGGACATGACCTTCTGAAATTACAGAGTGGCCATTGACTTAGTCAAGCTTCGGACTGGACTTTGCGTATTCCTGCATTCCCATGGGCTGCGGTACGTGTGTGGCAGCTCCAGTTAAAAGTTGTTTCCACAGGTGCCAGCCACTCATGCTTTTTGCTCTGGAGGGTCTCAGGTTAGTCTTTGGCATGTTGGCTGGGATGCCAGGTACAACATAAGCTCTTGTGACTACTCTTGGATCTTGCAAAAGTGTATTTCTCTTTCATTTTTTTTTTCACCCTGTAGGTCTCAGCTCTTAGTTATAGGAAGAAGTTTCATGTGTGTATGTGCCTGGAGGGGGTGGGGGTAGGTTATGTGTACAGTAAAGTTTCTGGTCTTCAGGAAATCAGAGAAAAATGGGAAGTGCACACCCAGAAGGCCAGAAAAACAGAAGGCAAATGAAAGGAATATTATGTTAACGTGAAAATTAAAAGGTCCTTGAAAGAAAAAAATGTTTTGATTATGGAGCTTTCCAGTACATGTTTGGTTTGGGTTTTTTTTTTTTTGTGAGTTTGCAATTGACCATAATGGTCTTGTCTAATGTAAAATTGAGTGATATAGGCCTTTTCCAGTTGTTTTTCCTTCTGAGTGACGAGAAGCAGTTTCCAGTAAATGAACAGCAATCAACTGCTGAATCATCGCTGTTGAGCAGAGGTTTCAAAACCTGAGCCAGATAATTGTGTGAGTGCTGTTGGCACCGTGTTCCCCCTCTCTGATTGATGGAGCCAACCTTGGGCTCACCTTACCCGGGCACGTGGTTTCCTTGGCTTCACTATTGCTCTGGTGAGTGAAGGCTGCCAGAGCCGGCCCCGGGAGGTGAGGAATGAGGGACTTGTAGGTATTTGTCAGCCCATTCGGTGAGGCGGTTCAGTTAATGTTCCCCTCACTTGGCAGCCTCGCCTTCCATATGCCAAAAATATTTACTCTAAAAAGAGGAGAACTTCAGGCTGGGTTTGGTGCCTGCTGGCTCTGCAGTCAAAAAAACCAGACCTTGATTTCAGTCGTGCATTCCTAAAATGTGCAAATATGTGACTAACAGAGAAATAATAATATCTAACACAAAAACATGTGCATTCAAGCCTTTTCCTTTAGGCTCACCTGTTTTTGGACAAGAGGGAGGATTCATCCTGCCTGACCTTAAACATTTACATTGTAGGTGTCTCCAGCTCAACTACTCACCCCAGGCTCACTTCACAGGCAATGGAAGGAGACAATGTCCTCCTAGAGCAAGGTTCACCCCATCCTATCGCGACCTCCTAAACCAGTGCAGAGGAGCTGGCTGCAGAGGGAATTTATCTAAAGTCTGGGGAAAGGAATCCCACCATCAGCCACTGGGAAACAAGTCAACCTGGACACAACTTCCCACCTGCCTTGGCTGGGTGGGAACTGTGGAAGCCACAAGCTGGTGTGCAGTGGCCCTCTGAAGACCAAGGGAATGACAGTAGAGACTCCTGAGTTGTGTTCAGAGGACCTGTGCATGTCCTGCTTTGCCTTTGTCACCTGTGTGCGTGTCCGGCGTGGTCTGCTCACCAGCACTTGTCACAGCACCGCGCAGACCGCTTGCTCAGGGGCTGCTGGGTCACGGCTGTGGGCTTTTCCAATGGGTGTGAAGTGGCCTTGTGCCGTTGGCGCATTGTTGGTGTCGGCCAGCAGCGAGCAGGGATTGATGTCGTGTGCTTGGTTTGATGGATTGGTCACACCCCTTGTACCAGCAGCGGTAAGAAATGCCCTGGAAATGGCATCAAAAAGCACCTACCAATGCTCCCTTGTCAGGCTTAGCTGGGGTAATGTGTTGCTGAATCCAGAATCCACCTCTTTCCGTTAAAAGATAATTTCAATATAGCAAGACTGAAATGTGTTTTTATGGATGTCCCTTTTCCAGCATCGTTGGTGGGAAGAACACTGTACCTGCTGTCAGAGAGACCAGATTTCCTGGTTTTTATTTGTCTTCAAGGGCTATAGGAGGGAGGTCAGAAATGTGACTCAGGAATTTTCCCTTAGAAAGTCTCCTTAGGTGAATACCAAGGTATATTTGTTTATTCATTATGATGACTTGGTACCTGTACCCAACCTCCTTTAAAAGTTAGTTTTTGTAAGTTGTTATCCACCCACAGGACCAGCATGGTTGGTTTAGATTCAAATTGTAGCATGCTGTACATGCCTGTGACTAAGCAGCAGCTGGTTTTCATAACTAATTTTTCTGTGCACCTCCTCTAGAAGACTGAACAAAAAGGAAGAGAATCGATAGAAATGAGACAGACACTTTGTTACTTCCAGTCGTTTGGATTCCTTGAGGTTTTGCCAGAAGTTGTGTAGGAACATAAAAATAAAGAAGGAAGTTGCAACAGCCCAAGTTTGAAATGGCAAGATAGAATAGGGATTTCCAGTTGTGGTATCAAGCAAGTAAGAAATAATAATCGTTCCAACATAACAATATGGACAGATAGACCTAAAAAGCCAGGGAATGTGGAAAGAAAAATAATGTGAGTAAGGATGACTCCAAAACTTATGGCCTAAGCAGAAATGGTAGGGAGAGAAACACACACGGTACAAGGTGTATGCGAGAAGCGCAATAAAGTGGCTTTGGCTACGGGGCAATGGGTCGGTCAGTATGGGAGGGTTGTGGAAGACACGAAATGTCTAAGAGATGGCGGTGATAGGAGAAACACACCAGCACCAGAACTTGCTACTGCGAGTGATGGCGGGAGGGGCTCAACTGAGCATGTCCTCTCCTGTCAGAATTTAAGATTTTGATATTTTTTCCCTGGAAATGTTTTTTTTTTTATGCTGTGAATTGGAGTGTTTTTCCAGCTCAGCTGTTTGACACACAGAAAAAGTGGGCAAATTTCATATTACCAAATTAGAAACTCCATTTACTCTCCACTGCTTTGTTTGGCAGAAATGAGGCATAGGTTAATGAATGAAGACATTTTTTCAGACTGGCAAAAATTCAGTGAGACTTAGGTGTCAGAACGACATATCTAGACTTTTTACTGATGGCAGAGAATTTGAATTCATTTACTATGGAAAACAACAGCAAAAAACCAAACCCAACAAAAAACCCCAGGGGTTGGCAATACCGTGGTAGAGGTTAGAGCTGGCAAGATCACAGCTCTGCTGGTGTTGGTGTCTTTTGTAGATGAGGTGATGTCAATAGGAAAAGGCGGTGAAGCTATTAGACTACAGGAAGAATAGGTGATGGAGATAAGTGAGGATTTAAAGCATGCGCTGGAGATGACCTTTGCCTTCAGTAATGACTCATGAACCAAACCTGTACGTTTAGACAGACGTGACACCATGTACGCTGAGAAGGAAAAATACATATCTGTGAGGGGTGTTGTATGCAATTTCCACGAATTGCAGGAGCAGCCTTACTCATTAACATCATTGACAGGGATGAATAAAGTAATCTTAATGAGCGAAAAAGCCAGCGGGCAGTTCACTGCGCCCTTGGAGGCATGCGGCTGCCTTGCTTCACAGGGGAGGAGCATACAGGGATTGCAGTTTCCATTTCAATGGCACAAGATCCATACTAAGTGGGAAAGGATTGTCGGTTTGGCATGAAAGAGCATGTCCTAATGTGGCGAGGAAGGCAGCTCAGGGTCTCTGGGGGGTGTGCGGACCTCTCCCTTGCTGCAGCAGAGAGGTGGTGAGGGCTGGGAGGTCTGGCACACAGCAGCGTGTGATCGTGTAGGCTGGAAGGGACCTCTGGGGTTGTCTGGTCAATCTCCCCCCGCCCCCCTGACCCGGAGCAGGGCCCTGTGGTGTAGGATCAGGGTTAAATAACGTGAAGACACGCCTTGTAGCAGAGTTAGGGGTAAACCCTGTGATGGCGACTGTATTTGGCTGACCCTTTTGCACGGGCGTTTAAGAAACCCGAAATCCAAGTGGAGACTTCCTCAGCAGTACCTGTGGGGCATAGGACATCCCCTCCTGACACGCACCAGCCAACAGTACTGGTTGCCCACCTCTTGCCACCACCGCCAGCAGATTTGAGACCAGCACCCACCTCCGGCTGGTTCACCCAGGACTGTCCCTGGCAATCGCCCCGTTGCCTGCCCTCCTCCCTCTGTCCCCTCCGTGGCTGTCAGCCTGTGGGAAGGGGCTGGGGTCCTCCTACCCATCATCTCAGCCCCACCTAAGGAGCAGGCTGGGAGGGACAGGGTCTCCATGTGCCGTCTGGTTTCATTATATTATGCTGGTCTCTCCGTGTGAGGTCCTCAGCACCCACCACAGGGCTGATGCTCCTCATCCTTGTCCATCACCACCAGCCAGCCCCAGAAAGCTGTGACAGCTTAAAATTGGGGACAGCTACAGTTTTGTTCATGCGTCTTTACTCCTTGAGCCTTTGGGTGAGCCCAGGCCACATTATCTCTGCAGCCACTGGAGAACAGCAAATTTATTTTCATTTTCCTTGTGCTCTCTTTTTGTTTTAAACAAAATCTTGCGTTCTTCTGCTTCCTCATAATTCTAGGACCTGGGGCTTTATGGGAGGTATCATAGGTCTGGGAACGCATGATAAGATCAAGCTGTAAAAAATAAAGGCAATTCCAGATAATTTTCCACTCTGAGCACTGCAGAGCCCTTTCTAAGTGGTGTTTGTCAAAATATGGTCTCCCTTGTCACCGCAGAAATTCAGATATATTTCCCCACTCATCTGGCAAACACTGTATACGTCTTCCAACGTTTCGAAAGGAACAGCAATTAACAAAGGTATTTATGTTCCTAATTAAATAAAAAAAAAGCTATGTCATAACATAGTTGTTGTATCGCCATCATCTGCTTAGTCCGGATTTTTGAATAGCATTTGCTGGGAGTTTATTTTGAAAGATCTCCAAAAGATGCGGTGGTGCCGTCCAGCGGCACAGAAGACCTTCCTTCCCTGGTGCAGTGGCAGCGGGCTGAGGCAATTCTTCTGCCCTCTTCTACGTTAAATCACCTTTATCTGATCTGCCCACACTTGCAAAGGGCTCGAGTGCCTTTTCAGCCCTATCTGGATGGAGATAAACTGCTCCTGGGTGGAGCGCTGGCAGGAAGAGCAAACTTCCCTCCGTAGATGGCTGAAATAAATAATCTTTGAAAATTAAAAGCTCTAATTACCTCGTAGGGAGCTGGGCACACAGGAGCACTCCTTGCCACAGCACAGGGGTGGAGGAGAGCCAGCGGTGCCTCGGCAGGGACGTCTCCTCCCTCTGTTGTGGTCTGGGTGCCCGCACAAGTGCCAAGACTTAGGGAAAAGGAGGGAACCACAGTGTTTCATAGTGGAAATTACCTGGAAAAGGCAGTACAGTTTCCTTTTGTCATTTTTTTCACCACGTCCACTTACTAGAAGGCCGTAGGGATGTGGTGGTTGCAGCATTATTGCTGCAACATCCAAGGCGATGGGAAAGGAACGGGTCTTCAGGTTTTCGTCATTTGCTCACTTGAGCTGTGAACAAAAGGGTGGCACCCAAAATCTTCAGCAGCAAATACTGATCTCCGTCTTGGCAAGTCAGCTGGAGAGCTGGCATCCCCACACTTGTTCCCATCTCTGCACTTGCAGAGATGCACTTGCCTACAGGGCAAGGCAGCAGTGGGCCCCATGCCACAAAGAAGGTCACATGGAGGTTCTCCCACTCAGATCCCCTCTCAGGTACATGTATTTGGGAGGCAATGGAGGTTGTTGGTGGCTTATTTTTAGTAGGAACTCACATTTGTCATCATTTAGGTTGTGTTACTAAAGCCAAACGGTACACGCAAGCTGCCCAAGGTGGGTAAATTGTGATGAGCTTCATGGGAGCCCTGGCAGCCTTTGGACCTCTGTTGAACTTGAAGTGCAAACCCACACTTTGGGAAGGTGGACCCGCGCAGGCTGAGGATGGATACACAAAACAAACTAAGTCCCAACAAACCACAGCAGCACCCACACAGCATTAATCCTCACGTGGCTCTTCTGCAAAAAAATAAAAAAAAAAAAAAAAAGAAAGGAAAAACCCAGCCCACGCAGGGTATAGCACAATCATGTCTCCAGGGCTTTGGCCAGGACCACGGATACACTGGTATGCTTATTCATTGAGAGGCTATTCCTCAACAGCCGTCCTCCAGCTGACTGGCTCCAGTCCATCCACTTCCCTCACCCCGGACCGGCTCCCCAGCACCCCAGCAATCTTCTGATCCAGCTTTTTAACCACCTAAAAAGCACCATCGCCAGCAACCCAACAGTGAGGGTTTGCTTTGAGTTCAGCGCTCCAGGTGCCCGAGGAGAAGGAAGGGATTTCCATCTAGAAAAATCAGCGAAGGGGAAAAAAACTTCACACTGCAAAGCAAGGCTGAAAGGAAAGCATCACCCGTGGGGTGCTGTGGATTATCACTCACCCTGGGTGCCTGAACGGGCAGGAGCAGCCAGACCCGGGGTGCCCACGTGTGGGTGATGGGTCCCTGCCCGCGCTGCTCCCGGTAAAGGGAGATCCCTCCGTGCCTCCTGGAAGCACAAACGTTTCTCCCCAATTTTTAGGTGGTGAATTTGAAACGGGCAACAAAAATCAGTGCTGGCTGCCTGGGTCTGGTGAAGGCATTGGTCAGTCAGCACCGCTCAGATGAAAGCTGTTTTGCAGGAAGCTGAAAATGCCAAAAATAGCAGTGTTTGGGTAAATCTTTGGATTTGCTTACAGATTTTGTGGGTGTTTTTAAAGCCTCAAGGGGATGCATATGGTCATTTTTACTTAGAGCCAGGCTTAGACAAGTCAGGATAAGAACCACCACAAGAAGACCTTGTGCTGGACACATATTTTGCTCCTTCCATCTTTAACTGAGTCTGTGAAAAATGTAAGCAAGCACCCAAAACTTGAAACTCTTTGTGCACGGAGATTTTCAACACTCACACTCTCTCCCCTCTTCCTCCCAAGTCTCCCTTCTTTAACCCTTCTGGCAGACCTTTTCCCATTTCACCCAAGCTTATTTAAGGACAGGCTATTTTTTCCCCCTGGAGTAGCTGAAGGACAAAGGCCACTTGGCATTTTTTTCTTTTAAAGGGACGCAGTGTCCGTCCCTAGAGTGCCAAGAGTATTTGTTAAGGCACACGCTGGTCATAGCTTTCCAAGAAAAAAGAAGAAAAAAAATCCCGTAAGAGCTAAAATTAATCCTGGGAAATTTCAAACCAACAAGAACATCCTTGAGAAAGCCAAAGCATAAACAGGGGGTGAGAAAACAAACATTGCTTTGAACGCTGCTGCTTGTGATGTTGCTCCGACAGAAGGAAAAGGGCTCAGACTTTAATGGATCAAAGGAAACAAAGGACTGGCTCGGCTTCACTCACCGTGCCCAGCAAGCTGTATATGCTCAGCAACAGCTAGAAACAGACTGTTTTTTTCCTCCTACAAGTAAAAAGAATGTCTCAACCAACTATCATTTATAAACCACGGTATGTCATAGTTTCTGAATCAGGGGGCAGGTTCTTTGTTGCAGATTAGGGTTAGCAGGTGGTTTCATTGCATGGCAGGTTTAGGAGAATGTCGTGGGACACTGGACTGAAACTAATGCCACTTCAAACGTACCTTTTAACTGAGTGCTAGGAGCAGAGCAAGGGCGTTTAAGGTTGTGCGTGATGAAGGGACTGTGTTTGCCTAAAAGGGCGTTAGGCTAAGTTTTGTGGATTGTAGTGCCGGCACGTCTTCCCAGATTTTTTATTTAAATGCAAAGACATAAATATATTGTAATAGTATAGCAAGTATGTAATACAATAGAAACATATATATCACCTAAGAAAAAAAACGATAGTTTAAAAATGTTACAGCTCCCCATGCAGCATAAGTTTGAACACCTTTTGTTCTGTGATTAAAGAGCATCACCGTAAATACATTGCTTTTTTCCATGTGTCTTGGTGTAATTCTGTGCACACCATGGCTGGTGGTCTTAAAAGATTCAAAGCTGATCTTTAAGAGTCAAGTCCAATTTTAATATTAATTTTACAGCTAACACAGTCAAAACACCAACTGCTGCTAAACATGGTTGCACAAGCTCAAATTAAAGCGCACTCTAATTTACCCAGAGCTATGCTATATATCATGTTTTATACTGGTTATCATCAACTACCCAGTTTGTCCAACACTTTAGATGTTATTACTTCAAGGAGGGGTTGCAGCTGCTCTGTGCCAAAATTGCCAGTTGTACTGGGTTGAGACATCCATTAAACTCCTGCAGACTGAAGCCAATTTCATTATGAATCATGGATTTTGTGGATTACCACATGTTTACTTAAAAGGACAAATAGCTTTGCTACTACAGGAATAACAGTCTCGGTGAGATCAAAAGCAAGAAGGAAAAAAAATGCCTCCAGTCATGAAGAACACTCAAAGCAAGTGGTGGCACAAGGATTATATATTACCCATGCATGTAGAGCAAAGCAAACTGTCATTAAATGTTCCCAGGAAGGCAACTGAAGAGTGTTGGCAAACTCTTTGAGGCAGTGGAGGTTTGGAGGCCAGCATTTTTTTTTTTTTTTTTTTTTTTTTGAAAATGGGTGCTTTTTGTTAAGCTCCTTACAGCAGCTAAAAGAAGATGCCAGGCTTGACTTGGACTTTTATGAACACATTTGAAAATCAGGGCCAGGGCTGATCATCTGGAGCTTAAGGACTTAGGAACTCAGCATTGGATAGGAGCAGAAGGAGATGGCTGAGTTTTTGCTCCGGTTGACGTTTCTGAAAATCTGGATACTTACCGGTACTTACTTGCCCTAACTTCAAGGTACAAGTCCTGTTTAGAGCTGCAGATATTGAAATCCTGCATATTGCCTACCCCTGTGTATGTAGAAGAAGAAACTGAAGAAGCAACTATTTTGACCCAGAGGCAATATGCCCTGAGTGAAGACCTATCTGTTGGGTTTGCAGACAGCCAGCTTCCTTTTAAAAAAAAACCTGTATCTGTATAGTACAGTGTCCCTTACGTGCCACAGACCTGGCTGCACGGATAACTCTTCCTATCTGCAGAGTCTTCAGGAGCAACGCAGGAGTTTCAGGCAGCAGCTATTTTTCTTTCCAGAGTCTATTTCTAAAAGATTTTAAAAATATATATATTCAAAGAGCAAAATAACAAGTGTGACAATTTAGCCACAGGTTACTTGAAGGCATCCCCCAACTGCTGTAGGCTGCCTGCCAGCCTCACGAGCCGCTCCATGCCGGAGCTGGTGGCCTTGCGCCGGCTTCGGCCAGAGCCCTCGTGCCGTGGGGACTGAGGGACATGGCCAGCTTGATCCCACTTGCACCCGTGGAGCCACCGCTTTCCCCAGGACCTCTCTTCATGTTCATCAGGGCAGCAGCACTGCAGAGACCAAAAGCTCCCTCTTAGACCAAGGAATTTTTTCCTTCTGTGCCACTGCACACTTCCCAAGTATTTACGAATACTATAGGATAGAATAAGAGATTGGTGACTTCTGTTTTATTTCTTTTCCAGCTTGAAGGAAGAAATGCTTTTGAGGGTCCCCCCCTCAAGTCCAAGTTTGACCGTGGCTGCAGGGAGGTGCATGACTATATGTGCTGAAGGAGAACAAACTCCAAGAAGTGAGATGTGACTTCAGTCCAGAGAGCCCCAGCTCTTTTATTTCTTTGGACCATATGTATAAGCAATCTCCACGGGCTTTGCCTAACTAACTCCTCTGGGAGCTTTGTTTCTCACCTTCGTGAGCTGCCAGGCCTGTAGCTGGCCATTGCTGTTCATGTATGTGGAGAGAGAGAGAGAGTCTTCAGGTGTTTCGGGAGGTGGGAATGCTGCACTGTGATCGGAGAGGGGGAAGCAGGATGGTGCTTGGTGCTGCACTCATGGGCTGTGGGATAAAAGTGTAGCACAATTATTTGGGATTTTTCATTCTAGCTTCGTTTCATGGCAAATATATTTGTTTTCATTGACCCTTGCCATTACAAATGCGTGCTCAGCAAATGAAAATACTGCGGACTTTAAAGCATCTCTCATTTTCAGGATGAAGCAAAGAGAAAAATTGACATATTTTTTAACATGGGGGTTGGAGCTCCTCATAGCCAAAGACATGGGGAAGGAAACCCATGAGATGTTGTTGTTTGGAGTCATGGGGAGAGAGAACCAAACTGTCCCCGTGGCCGTGGCGTGGACAGGGAGGCCCCACATATGGCCAAATCATCGATGCTAACTAGTCCCAGGGCTGTGGCTGTGGCTGAGATACACATTTAGTAGGAGCCACACGAGGAAGAGCTGCCCAGGTAACCGAGGAGTAACGGTGTGCGGAGCCAGACCGCCTCGGCCACCCCACGCCTTTGCGGTCAGCAACCTCAGCCAGCTGCAGGGAGATTTAACTCCTTCCCATTTCAGTGCCTTCCTACCTGTGGATAAGGGTTTTGATCATCCCATCATATCCGCTTTGCATAGCCCCGGCTGGAACTTTACATATGTAGGTTCCTTGGTCAGCTGAAAATACTGTGCTGCATCTCGTGGAGAGCACTTTCCTTCAGCAATGTGTAAAGAGCAGCGAGTGTTTACACAGGCCTGCTTAGGGGTGAATGAATCACAGGAGATAAATGAATGAAATGACACAGCCCGCATGACTTGGTGCGGTCCCATGACATGTGCAGAGCACATTAGGTCACAGTTTCACCTCCTTCAGACGCAGAGAAGGCGTAGATGGTACTTCTCCTGTATACCTTGGCATGGCCAGCAGAATCATAATTCAGTTTTCTTTGCAGCAGATGTGACAGGGTATTTCTTCCTCAGACAAACCCTGCTGGATGGTGCAACGTAACACTTTGTGATCTCTTGGTATTGCACCATCAATATGCACCGACCAGAAACTCTGAGGCCTTGCCAACAACCTCTTTGCTTGCCCTCCCTTGCTGCAGCTGACCAAGCGTGGAGCAGCCACCCCGACGTGGGCTGCAGCATTGCTTCAAGCCAAATAAGCCTAGACCGAGAGCCGGGGGGGCAGGGATGGGAATCTGAGCAGCTGGACAGCCAAACAGGGCATGGAGCTGTGCTGGCTCATGTCCCACCAGCTGAGGGCACGGCTACGATCACTTGTGTCTGGCCTCACCAGTACTGATGAGCGTTGTGTTACACAGAATCACAGAATCAATGAGGTTGGAAGAGACCCCTGGGACCATCGAGTCCAACCTTTGCCCTAACACCACCGTGTCAGCTAGACCACGGCACTAAGTGCCACGTCCAGTCTTCTCTTAAACACCTCCAGGGATGGTGACTCCACCACCTCCCTGGGCAGTCCATCCCAATGCCCAACGACCCTTTCTGAGAAGAAATGCCTCCTCATTTCTAGCCTGAACCTCCCCTGATGCAGTCTCAGACTGTGCTCTCTTGTCCTGTGTTGCTATGCTGGATGCAAACCCCACTGGGCCTTGCTCCCAAAGTGACTGTTCCCCATCTGCCCGCTTCTACAGTCACTTTCTGTTGCCTCCTGCCACCCCTGAGCCCACCCCAGCCCTTCCGTGCACCTTGGGGTGTCCCCCACCCCAAAAGGAGTTTAACATCACTCCCTATCAGGCAGAGCAGCATGGGCAGCTGCCTGCTTTTTGCTTTATATGGGCTCAGCCAGGAGAGCCCTGCTTGCTCGAGAGAGGGAAATGGTTTGCGGCTGAAAGGACAAAGTTCCCTGTGTAGGTGACACGGCTCATCTGGCAGCCCTGAACTCTTGTACAGAGCACACCGCCTACGCTGCCGGGCAGCTGGCCAGGAGCTGCACCCACAAGCAACCCGTCCCACCAGGATGAAAGAAATCGGCTTTCTGCTGGCATGGGGCTTCTCTGGGTTGTGGGTTGGTTTTGTTTTTTCTTTGTTTCCCCTCTCTTTCTCTTTCTCTTGAAAGCAGTTCAAGTTTGCCGCCGGATCTTATTCTTACTCTTTTTGTCTCTGCCAGAAACCTGTCCATATCCTTCCCAATTCCATTTAAAACCATTTCCAACCTGTAAATAAACATCTAGAAAAGCCGAAGCTCTAATGATAGCTGTTAATGCCTGATTATAAAGCATCCACCAGGCAACACGCAGGTGCTGACAGCAGCCAAATGCCAGCTTTGGCAGCCTTTGTGCTGCTTTCTGTGATGCTCTTGACACCTTATCGGTATTAACGTGTTGCTACGATGCTGCTCGACCTGGGAGTCCCAGGACATGCAGGAGAAGGGGACCGTGCAGCTCAGGGACCCCACTCTCTCTGCTCAGCCCCGCTCTTTGCCCAGCCCCTGTCTCGGAGAGGACAGGGCACGGCTGTGGGCAGGGCAGCCATCCCTGGCCTCTCCATACCTGCTCCCAGCCTGGGGCTTGGACCTCCCAGGTGTGTCACAGAATTGATGAGGTTGGAAGAGACCTCTGGGATCATCGAGTCCAACCTTTGCCCTAACACCCCCATGTCAACCAGACCATGGCACTAAGAGCCACATCCAGTCTTTGCTTAAACACCTCCAGGGATGGTGACTCCACTGTCCAGACGGACGGTGAGGAAGGGAGTTCAAAGAGGCAGCGAGCAGGCTGTATGCGACTGGCTGCAGATAAGAGCCCAGACGGTGATAGCCTTATGATTCAGGTGATGAATGGGGGCTCCTCCCTATCAGACCGCTGAAACTTTTGCTCCTTCAGACAGAGAAATGGAAAGCCGGCACGCTTGCTGCTCCCGACTGCCCTCGGCTGCTCTTAGTTCAAGGCTGCTCCCTGTCCTGAATTTACTCACAGGTCAGGACCTCAGGTGCTAAACCTCCACTTCTGAGGTAACCCATAAAATGGATTTATGAAAGCCAGGGAGTATGGTAAAAGCTGACACACCCTTGCCTATACTTTATACATCTGCAAGTAGGTGCTGCTTCAGTAATTGCTGCCTTGTAAAGGGATCTGGCTCCAGCTGTCATCCTCCACACGTCCCCTGCTACCCATGGCAGGGGTGCTGCTGGCATGGGCTCCTTGGTCACCTCGTGAACATCTCCTTGGTGCGCTGCCAGCAACGGAGGGTGCCCTCCTTCACCACCCGTGCCTGTGTCACACAGGTGGGAGAGAGATAGTCCTGGCTGAGGGGAGCACAAATAGGCTCAGCTGGGTTTTAACACGAGGCTGGGCTTGAGTGGGTTACAGAATCCCGCAGCAAGGTCAATGAAAGGCAAAGAGATCTACGATGGATGGATGGTATCTAACTGTACTCTCCAAATCAAAACAGACTTAGTCATCTTCTCTTGGTTGTTTTGGAAAATGTGCTGTGAGGGGGCAGCTCAGCTGCAGTGACCTTGTGGTGTGAATCCTCCTCCATGGTCCCAGTCGTTGCCAGGGAGGGCTCAACCACTGCCAGCCTGAGGTCAGCCTCCAAAACTGGATGTGAAGGTCAGGTTTATTGGGCTGCCCCGGTGCCTTCATTCTTGCTGACATCTTTTCAGTGCATGATCTGTGGGTGTTATCACGGGAGACACTCAGAAATTCCAACCTGGGAACTGGACTGGCAAAGAAGACTTCCAGCAGGCAACTGAAATCTTCTCCAGCTTTGAACCCCTCCATCCCGTTTGCTGGCACCGGCAGGGCGGGAGGAGAATAACTGCAGAGCGAAGCAGCTGGAGCCAATGCTGGTGCTGAGCATGCCAGATCAGCCCCGGGGCATGGGTGCAGCAGGAGAGGGGTGCCCGGGGGGGTTGTCGGTCTTTGGCCATGCTCTCGGCAGTGGGTCACTGCAGGAGGTTAGCACTGGATATCTTCCTTGCAGGGCTCCTGCCTCTCCTCCCCCACTGCAAATTAAAAAATACTCCTGGACATTATATACAGCTTGTAACAAGTTTTGTCAGGTTTTAATGATCTTCCGGAGCTTAGCTGAGCAGATAGGCTGGCAAAGATGCGGAGCCGCTCCTTACACACACAGACACACGCTGCTTTTGTGGGGCTCTTTCGGTTATATTTTGAGTCTCTAGGGAACGCTGACTAGGAGGGATGCTATTCTTAGAGGGCAAGAAACAGGCTCCGCGTGCTCCAGAAAGGCTTTAGCTTGCAAAGGCTTGTTCCGCCATCACCACTTTCAAGTAAGTTAAGTGCTGATTTAACCGTCAAAGATAATTACTGGATTGGGCTTGCTCTTCCTGTAAAGATTATATTCACTCAAAATCAGCTTCTTCTGAAAACACGTTGCAGACAATAAAAGGTTATTGGCAGCTATTAAGTCCTAAACATTGTTTACCTGCCGCAGCGCAGAGACACAGGAGCAACAAGGGTTCAAATTCCGTGGCAGGGACGTGGGCTGCACCTCTCACCTTTGAGAAGAGTTTGGGCCAGGCGAGGGTACCCCCGGGCTTGCATGATGCCTTTGGCTGTGGGGACCCTTGCCTGGCCTAAACTCTCCTCAAAGCTTCACCTGGCCTAAACTCCGCTCAAAGCCAGCCCTGCACCAGGCTGGCCTCTGCTCCCCCGTGGTACAGTGGCTGCTAGAACTCGGGGTGCCCTCCTTCGCGACTGCTTTCCAAAGGAGCCTACTCAGCTCCATTGTTTCATCCACATCCTTTTTTGGAGAATAGGACAAAAATCATCGAATTGTCACAGAATGAACAGTTTTTAGGAAAAAAATTGAAGATCTCATTCCCAAGACTGAAATGCCACACAGTATGGGATAACCCTTTCTTAGCTGTAAGCCTACATGCTGTTGTAGGGGTGTTCATGTTATATTTCCTGCACTGACTTTTTAGCTCTGACTAGACTAGAGTAGACTAGACTAGGCTAGACTAGACTAGTTCAGTAGAAGGGACCTACAAAAATCACCTAGTCCAACCGCCTGACCACTTCAGGGCTCATCAAATGTTCAAGCATGTTATTAAGGGCATTGTCCAAATGCCTTTTAAACACTGACAGGCTTGGGGCATCAACCACCTCTCTAGGAAGCCTGTTCCAGGGTTTGACCACCCTCTTGGTAAAGAAATGCTTCCTTATGTCCAGTCTAAACCTTACCTGGCACAGCTATGAATAGGAGACGTTCACAGGTGGGTTTACATCTCTTCCACCAAGACCTCAACATATTTCTTCTCTCAAATTAGTTTGAGCTGATCTATTTCACGTATATTTTTGTGTGTGTTTTTAGTCCTGATATGTGGTGTCCTTAGGGTATGTCCCAAATTTCAGTGGGCTTTCTCAGGGGTATGAATACTGGCTTTGTCCAGACATAGTGGTATATGGGGCTAGCGTCTCTTGTAGGCTTTGTGCCATCACTTCAGAAATGTAGCAGTCCTCTGTTCAAAGTCCTCTTGGCTGTTAACTCAGAGAACTCACTGAAGTTCATAAATAAAGTTGTTTCTAGCAATCCTTGTGTAAGTCTATATTTGCATCACGTGCTATTCCTACTGACTTCTTTGGTTTATGAAATAGGAGCATGGTCTAAGAGTCTTAATTTGGCATCCTAATGTAATTTAAAACAGCCATATAACACTTTATTTTAAATAAAAATATGTGCATATAAAATAGTCATACATAAATATAAAAGGTGTGCATATATATGTACGTATATACTATATATCTTTTTTTGTTAACGAGGCTCTTAGGCATGCTTATTATTTTTGTTAAAGATTCAGTCCTTGTGTTTAGTCACTCCTACACCCTTCTGCAATGGTTAAATGAAGAAAGTCTGATTTCAATTAAAAGAAAAAAAAAGGGAAGAAGTTATCCCATTTACTGTAGGACCTTGTAGGTTGGTTGGATTTCAGTGCCAAATTACATTTTTTTCGTAGCTAACATGGAAATATTTTTGTTTTGGCAGTGGGTTGACTGAGACTTTGGCTTTGCTTGGGGAATTAGCTGTGCAAACTCACTTGCCATAAACATTCATCTCAGCCGCTCTTCTGCCTGCAAGACAACAGGGTACTCCGTGTTTGACACTAGCACCAAAAGGATGGAAGAACAGAACTCACTTCTAAACCTATTTTAACAAAAAAGCAACATAGACTGAATCTATACTGGTAAACTAAATGTGACCAGGAATATCGCAAGCACTGACACCAGGAGACACAGACCAGGCCCTGTCTGTGCTGGTAAACTGGCTCAGCAGCCGAAACAAGGTGGCTCTGTGCAAGCCACCTTTTGGGAATGGTCCCTGAAATGCTCTACCTGCCAAATCATGCCCCAAAGTTATTTAGGGATGGTGCTAGCAGCAACAGCAAATTTGGGTCAGGAAGTATCGCTATAGTTTACCATCATAAGTGATTGCATTGCAGGGCCTGATAATGCTTAAGGGCATTGACTTTGTCACAATGTTGTATCTTCTGATCAGTACACGGCTTAAACATTCAAGTGATGGACAGCGTAAGGAGAATTTAAGTCAATTTTCCAAAGCCATTTATCCAGACTTCTTGCAGTGCATTGCATAACTGTTCGCAGAGAAGCGGTGCTGCCTGGGCTGCTGCCAACCCGGGAATACCATCACATCACAAAATCTATTCATGGTTAGATGGTGCATTTCACTCAGCCATCTGAAAAGCTGAAACACCCAGAGTCCATCAAGTTTGTGTGAAAGACAAGTTGTTGCTAATGCCTATCTTCATGAGCTGCGTTGAGGGTGATGTTTCTTGCTGTGCCCTCGCCGCAGCACGAATATTTGGCATTACAAAACAACACATTTCCCCTGACCTCTGCTAAAAGCTGCTGTTCTGTGTTAGCCACTTCCCTACGACCAGCATATCTCCAGAAGCTTATCTCCATGATACATTTGTTGAATGAGTGCAAAAAAGACTCTAAAAATTAAAAAGGAATGTGCTTCTGATTTACTCCTCCATCACACTGCCGCATACTCATAAACCCAGCGCTCAAAAAAAGGACCCACTTGGCTCTACGTGTGTCTAATAGAGAAGAATTCAGTGCAGACAGCAGCACGTACTCTCTTCATCCCCGTAGGGAATAAGCGACTGAAGGGAACTTAGCGTGGGCACAGGAACAAATGCATACAAACTTGCCTTTATTGAATTTAGGCAGGAAACCCTGTACTTCTGCTCCATCAAAACAGTAAGGTCCAAAGATATGGAGTACTGGGACAACTTCTTTCCAACCCTGAATAGTTTCTAAGTAGAGTTTATTATTATTTCTAAATGATGTTGTTTGAAATGGTAGCAAGAGACCCTATACTAAGCAGTCCACGGACCTCCAGTCATAAGTTCCTACTGGCAACCCAGAGATGAAAGGCTTGGAAATCTGTCCCTGAACTGTTTTCTGGATTGCTTGGCACCAGGAGAATTCGACTGGGAAAGTCAAGAGTTTTACTAAATAGCTTTATGGCAAGCTGCTGGAAGGACTCAGCAGATG
Source organism: Cariama cristata (assembly GCF_000690535.1). Lineage (NCBI taxonomy): Eukaryota > Metazoa > Chordata > Aves > Cariamiformes > Cariamidae > Cariama > Cariama cristata. The sequence continues at coordinate 29,651 of NW_009596175.1, read as the reverse complement.
AAAACCCTGCTTCAGTCAGCAAACCGTACGGTTTAATGGGCATCACTTGAAAAGCAAAACAGAAGTTAACCAAAAGCAAAATAGGACACCCTGACCGGGAATTCAACTCTGCCCCGTAATAGTTTGGTATCATATCTACAGCTAGCTTCTGCAGTTAAACTGCACACCACATTTTATCTCTAACTCGTATGTCAACACAATTTACTAAGTACTAAATGTAGGAACATTTCTCCCCACTTCTGCATGGATCTGTGAAAGTACAATGCACTGAAGTTTGCAAAAGAAAGAAGTCTGCCTCTTGTTCTTTAGACTTCATTATTTTTATGGATTTTTTTGGAGCTGTGTAAGATTCTTTTACTTCTAAAGTAACCACTTGCTAAAAAACCCAAAACACTATTTGCTTTCTAAAATCACACATTTCTAACTGTAAGGCCACATCACACTATATGGAAGCAACTCCCAGTAACATCAATTAATGCAAATTGCATGCAGAAAAAATAAAAAAAGCATTAGCTCTTGCTGTTGCTCTCCCCCTTGCCTGCACTCCCCACAGCTTGACATTTGTTAATGATTTTTCTTGACTGAGTAGTTCTTCTCTTAGGCAGTCTTGGAAGAGTTTCAGCTTTGTCTTTCACTGGGCTCAAGCAATGCCTCTTGGAGGTGCTTGGAGGAAAGTGGAAGGAGCTCATCCAGGAGCAGAGAGGCTGATCCAGCTGGGCTGGACTCTGCGCCCTGACCTGAGCTAAAGCAGAATTTGTTTGTTCCAGGGACCCTTTTGGGAAGTAGACTCACAGGCCGTTGTTTCTGAAAGGTTTGGGAGACTTTTAGTTTCAGTTCAATGACAAAAGTGTTTGTGGTATTTTTATGACCTTGATTTCTGATCCCTGGTGGACACCTCAGATGTTCTTGGCTTCCACCTAAGCTGGCTACCTGAGTGGGGAGTCACAGACTAGTTTCACCTGAGGGCAGGTTTCAAAAAATTAGCCTCTTCTATGGGGTTTCTTGTTGTTTTCTGGTTGGTTTTTTTTTTTTCATTCACAGATATCACAGTGAGAAAGGAGTTCTCGCTGAGTTATGCCAAAGAAAGCCACCGTAATCCTCTGCAAGCTGAACAGTGTGCCTTGTGGGTGTAAAAGAAGATTAGTTCTCGCTATGAGGGACATGGAGACAGGAAAGAGGTTTATTTCCTAAAGATTTTTTTGTATGGTTTTGGGTTTTTCCCTCTTGACACACTTGAAGTTAGTTCAAACCATTTGTGAGAGGTAACTTTCCTTGAGACATCACATTTATGGCCCAGCTCCTAGGCGGTTAGTTTGCCTGTTATTTCATAGTGAAATACTCCTGTTTCACAATGTTTTAATTCATAGGGCTTGAAATGACCTCTTATTTGTCTTCAGCAGTATTTCAGTCCACTTTCAGATCTGCAGCCCAGAGAAAAAACACAAACCTGTCCCCCTCAAATAGTGGCAGCAATTTTCGGTGACAAAGCTCTGAAACGAGATTCAGTGCATGGGCAAATCTGTCTTTGCTTTGCTTTGTAGGAAGTGTTTGTGACTCGGTAATCCGTTTGATTTGTGATCCTTAACTGAAATGAAACAGACCATGCAATCCACAAGCTGCTTTTCTTATTTCCTTGTCCTCTCAATTTTGCGTTGAAAGAACATGACTTTGCCACTAGAAGGGCTCGGGATGTGTGTCGTGTGCTGCCCCGACAGATACATCTGTAATAAATGTGTGTCTAATCTTCGTAACAACAGCTGATTACAATTTATTCCCTTATCATGAGGGATTTGTCAGCCTTTTGAATCCCTGGCGGACAGGGGTCCACAAATGATGAATCACAGTGGCTGTCTATGCCCTAGTCAAAGACAGAGACGTTGACACACGCGCTTGTTTTCTCAGAAAAGTTAATTTTTACGGGACACGGAATCCTATTACATTGCTGTGTCCTTCAGTCTTGTGATAGAAATGATCCAGCACCCTTTTGACATATGGTTCGGATTCAAAGTGCAGCACAGATACCCCAACTGCGTGTTTTGCTGCCCCAGGCTTGGAAAACTGATGCAAGAATGAAACCAAAGAGCACTTCTGTGTGTCTGTGTGTGTGTGGCTTCTGCTGGCTGCTCAGCCCTGTCCAGATGGACCCGAGCCGAAGGTATGTGTAACCGTGCTCACCTGGGAGTGCCACCTTTGCTGGTACTTCTCCTCTTCTCCTCACTATCAGAAAAAAGAGAGCTTGAGCTGTGGTTAAGTATCTTGATTGTCCCCATATTGCCTGTCCAGGTCTTGAATTGGGCAATGGCGTAGATACCCAAGTGTCTAGACGGGACAAGCTGCCTTCTCCCTACAGCACCTGTGGCCCAGATCCCCTCGGTACCGAGGAAGTGAGTAATCCCAAGGGTGAGATGGAGATGGGGAACTGGAGAAGGGGGTTTCTGCACATCAGCATCCTCTGGTGCAGCTTCGAGCCCCTTGGCAGCCCCACTGCTCACACAGTGACTGCACCCAGACTCGCGGTCAGAGGGGGACCTGCTTGCTAGGCTGGAGCCCACCCCGTTAACACCAGTTGCTTATTTCCATCAGCGCCAAGTGCTGACTTTGCCTTCCACAGGTATGGGAAGCCTGATTTTGTTTTATAACCAGTGGTTTTCATTATCCCACTGACAATTTTGTCCACATTAAATCACTGGCTGTAACAAGTGTAAGCCATGCAGTTTGTTCCCAAGCTGATCATGCAGCTGGCTCCTGGGCTCTAGCTGCTCCTCTCCGCTGCGGCCAGGGTGTGGAAGATGAGCTAATGCACCCGTGGTCTCACATTGGCATAGTCCCATGTCCAGTGGTTCTGCTGGAGTTGTAATCGTGTGATACATACCCAAAACACAGAAATACAGTGCTGCAGGCAGAGTTATGCAGTCACAAAATTACACCTATTAAGGGTGAAACTGCCATGAAACTCCGCAGGAAACTGAAGACTACAACCACTTCCAGAAACAAAACCTACCCCTTTTCTTGAAATGTCATTATTTGCAAAGCATGGCAAGAATTAGGATTAAACAGTGATATCTCTTTAATGACACGTCAAATGATCTTGAGCAACATCGAGAGGCTGCCTGCGTGTTCGGGCATTACTTTGAATGTTTGGTAAGAACAGTTTACAGAAGGTCTTTCCAGGCATTTGCACAAACAAAGCTCCATTAAATTGCATACCAAACTGAAGCCTCCATTTGGTAAGCAAAACAAGGAGAATTTAGAGGGATCGGAGAAGCTGTGATGGGTGGGAGGAGAGAACAGGAAAAGAAAGGATGAGGAGGTATTTCTTCCTCACTTTCTGCATTGCTCCCTAAGTACAAGTTCCTGTTGAAGGGCCGTAGGTTGTGTCACTGTCACCCCGTAAAAGGCTAAAGAGACAGTCGTCGTGCCAGCTGGGAATCCGTTTTTCTGAAAGAGACCACGAGGCCAACCTGATCGCAGAGGCTGATTTCAGATGTTACCACGTCATCTCTTGGATTTCCTTGAACTGAATTTTCCTTGAAATGATTCTCATCTGAACCTGAGCACATCAGCTGAAAAACCCCCTTCCTGTCTTGATGATGGCATTGCTAGAGATGAAGAATCCAGTACATAACATGAAATATTGTTTCCATTGATTAATTCCCTCCACTATGAAAAACTTGTTTATTTTCTGTAGACAACTCATATCTGGCTTCAATTTTGAGACACTGAGTTTTGTTATATCTTCATCAGCTACGCTACCATTAAATTTACATTTCCCAGGGATACATTTTTTAGCCCATGGCTCTGCTTTTTTTTTTTTTTTGTTAAGAAAGCCTGACTGAGTTCTTGAACTTCTTCAAAGGAAACACCTGTTCCAGTTTAAAATATTGGGGTATTTTTTCCCTATCTGTAATCACAGTTCTTCTGTAAAATCTTCCTGGAAAACTGGACAGAACTGATACACTTTTCTGCCATTAGTATGTTCATTTGCTGTACCAGAAGCTGCACCTCTATGGTCCTGCCAAGGCTGGCTGTACATGCCAGTGTAAGAGTCTCCCACTGGCCCCAGCTGAGGCTTAGCCATGATCTGTACCTATGGTGGGCTATACAGCACAAAAGGGCAGCTAGCACCCACCGTCATCTCTTCACTGAATTTGAGCATGGGTAACGTTCATGTCAGGACCCAGAAGTTCAGAAATATTCTCCAAAACTTCTCCTCGTTAGACATAGCCACTGCATTTAGGGAAACTAGGACACCGTTGTGCTTCATGCTGTACAAATGGTAATAAACCAAGGAGACAAGAGATGGCATCATTGTGAGCATGGCAGGTGAAGGTATTGCTGCAGCAGCCGAGACACAACAGGAGCTGGACGTTTCCCCAGCATTTTGGTAGATGACACAGCAGAGAAAAGCCTTACGGTGGGACATGAGATGAGGTAGAAAAGAAAATGAATGAATGTTTACGGAGGGATTCATCCTGTGCGCACAAGAAGTGAGGTGTGGAAGCAAGTGCATGTTCAAGGTTTAGCGTTACGTGGTAATGGTGGCAGACATGGAGAGGGGTTGTGGTCTCAAGGTGGAGCGAGAAAAAGACTGGGCTGGAGCCAGGCTGCAGAGGACTGAGAGATCTGACTTGACTCTTTGACAGGAAGACATCTGCCTTGAAGATACCAGTGGTCCTCAGGGGTGAGAGGGCTGGTGCTTTTGAAACCCTAAGTACAGAGGTCACGTCACCTTTCCGTTTTTATTTTTGGCATTCTCCTAGCCACACATCCAAAGATGATACTAGCTCTGTGGTCAAATGTCATACCATGACATTATACACAGCTAGGTCTGCTAGAAAGAAACATCATCGTTATCAAAGTTTCTGTTTCCCTAGCCTATATTTTTTTCCCCCAAGCTTTATGGTTTTACACATAGTTGCCTCAAAATACAGAATTTATGATGTTCAACTTACCAGCTGGCTCTGTATCAGTAACCTGTCCTCTCCGTTATCCTCCTTGATGACTATCAACTCTCAGGAATATTCCACAAGGCTGACTTTTCAGCACCAGACTTGTTTCCCTCCCCAGAGAGAAACGCAGGAAGCACTACCAGGCGGCAGCCCCAAGCACCGTGAGCAGTCTGTTGCCTAACACTGGCTTCGAGGGCAGAAATGTCGGCGTTGGGCCGTATCTCTGCCATTTGCCTGATGCCTGTCTGGCACAACTTCAACGGGTCTGTCATAGTCTGGGGTCCTCTCTAAGCCTTATGTGGCCCGTGGGACTTGCTCCTGAGGCCGTTGTTTGGGATAGTCCATCAGAGTGACTAGATGGAGAAGGCATGAAACCCAAATTAGAGATGCTGAAAGGAGGCTACTCTCTTCGTTAGTGGGCTCCCAGCAGGGTATGAAGGTTGAAGAAGACCAGTTGCTTTTAGCATTCATCTTGAAAACAAGTTTTTTTGTGTACGAAACGAGAGAGGCTTCAGAGGAGAACCTGGCGAGGATACCTCTATGTTTCCATATTAGCAGGAGCAGATCTCAGGGGCTGTATCCATACTGCTGTACAGCAGTTGGTGCAGGGTGAACTCAGGACCAAATTAGCTGACCACCCACAGGACCTTCCTTAGGGACAAAAGTGGGACAGTCACCTGGTTATTCCCAGAGCAAAACTTTCAAAACCTGGAAAACACTTAAAATGTTCATAGTTGTGACTCTACCCTTGTCTTCGCATCCAAATCCAGGTAATTTTCCTGTTGGTAATGCTTTGTGTGTTGTGATTGAAGTCATGGATAATAATTGGATTTCTTTATGATTCCACCTGAAGTTTCAAATATGTTAACAAGAATAATCACAAACCTGAGTCACAAAGCTGAAAAGCAGATTTAGCACTCTCCAGATCTAAGAAGAAAAAACAATTAAAATCCTCCTGCTAGTTGTCTGTTGAGATTTTTCTTGCAAATTGCTACACAGTTGCTTGTTTTCTTTTAAATAAGCAAACAAGCAAAGAACAGACCACTTCCCTAAATTAGGTTTATCGGTGTTTGTTTGTCTTTCTCCATAGAAATTCAGGCCTTATCCAGATTTGGAGCCTGTAACAATAACTGATGCTATAGCATGAGAGATGAGAAAGATGAACGCAGCTGAGGAAGGGATACGCTGTCAGGACTTCCATGGGTTGAGCTACACTGCCTTGGTTTTATTTGTCTTTTTCACCAATATGAAAGCCAAGCTGCATTAGAACTGAAGACATGACGATGCGAGTAGTTTTTTTCCATAAATATCTCATATTAAAATGTAAGGCTTAAACTGCTTTGTACATTGCATGCACAAACATCCCATCTCCAGCAAGGGAAATATCTAAAACACCTTATCTTGGTTTTCATGCACTCCTAAGTAATTCAAATGAAAGGATGATAAAAATCCAACATTCTTTCTTTAAAACACTAGAACAAAAACTATTTTTTTGTTTTGGTGGTTTCCCCCCCACTATCAAATACACAATTTACTTTTGATCAGATAAAACATTTAATTCGTGAAGTATGTGATATTCTGTTTTCAGTTCTCGTTTTGGGCAAAATCGGGGAGGGACAGAAACATTGAAATGAAAAAAGCACATCTTTCAGTAGAACGTTTTGAAACATAAGACTTATTTTTTGTCCCCTACATAATTTTTTTCCCAGCTGAAACAGTGATGTCTGGCACAAACCCAAATCATCTCAACTGACTTGTAGATGCATTTTCTTGGCAGATGAAAATATTTAACAGAGAAAGGTCTCCAGCTCACAAAGCATCTCCCCTCAGAGTGCTAGCCAGGAGTGGCTGCATTTAAAAACACCTAAACTTCAGAGCCTGATACTACGGGTAAGAAGCAAGAGAAAGTAACCTTAAGACAACTAAAAAATTTCAAAGTTAAACGTAACTTCTACTTGCAATGCTTTCTGTACACTGACACACATGGTTACTCAAGAGCTCAGCACTTGTTCGTGACATGCAGGCCTGCCAGAGCCAAAATAGTAGGGACATTTACAATATAATGATGTAACCTTCTCCCGCATTTTGTAAATGTGGTCGTATGTTGCAACCTTCCTTGTTTGTTAAAAGTAAAGCAGCATTGTTCAGTGCACAGTCTACGCTGCAACATTAAAACTCTTCCCTAGCAGCTCAGCTTGTATTTCATAATATGGTGGAGAACTCTGTGTTCATGTAGTTATTAACCATGACTTAATCCGGGTACAACTTTCTGTTCCTCTATTTATTTTTGTGAACAGAGCTGACGCACTGCTCTTCTTCTTCTGCAATGGTTGGTGGCTTCATGGCCATTCCTGAAAGCAAAGGGAACCATCGCTTCCCCAGGGCACCGAGGGTTGTCGGTGAACAGAACAGGGCAAAGTACCCACAAGGACACCTTACGTGCAACTTCACGCTGCCTCTGCGCTCCTATTCCTGGACCAAGTAGAAAGCTGGAGCTATTTTAACTTTGGACTTTACATGGGAAAATTAATCAGAAGAGCAACAGCGCAACAGTCCCTTGTGCCTTCCCCTGGCTTGGTTTATCCCAGCCTGGGAGCAGAGTTACTCCAGAATGCAAACCCCGCTTGACATTCAAGCCCTGGTTTATAGATAATGGTTCCCACCCCTACAGACAGACCCACGCACGCTGCTCCGCGTGGTCCTCGGACAGCTCTGGGAGCACGGAGCAGCTGAAGGCGAAGCCTCTCCCTTTTCCTCCCTTCGTGCCCCCTGCCTTGGCTTGCCCGTGCCCCCCTGGGCAGGGAGGTGGGCGGTGGGCAGGGAGAGGAGGAGGAGGGACGACCGTCAGGGAACCATAATCTGCTCTGGGTAGTTCCTGGATCGTGCCGCTGGAGCTGCTCTGATTTATAGCCAGGTCAACGAAGCCTGATCAGAAGCAGCTCTCGTATTTCTCTTGCCGCCCACACACAGGAACAAGGAACAATAAGGATCGTGACCTGCTTTCCACTCACATTCCCGGCTCCTTCCATGTTGTCTGGAAGTGGGGGAAAAAAAAGCGTTGTGGGAAAAGAGAGGTCAAGTGGTGGTGGCCGAGGCAGGGAAAGGCTTTGCCAGGCTGGAGTGACAAGGCAGAAGCCATGTTCCCCCTTTTCCCTGCCTTGTTTTAGTGTTTGCAGATCTCCGGCTGGCTGGCAGGGTGGAAGAGACTGGGCTAGCCTGGTGACTTAAACCCAAAGCGAAGCAAGGGCCTCCATGAGCAGTTTGAGGGCTGGCTGGCTGCACAGCCCTCTTACGCTGACTTTATTGCTAGACCTTGCAGACACAGCTCCTGACCAGGAGCCCCACAGATGGAGCAGCACCTCGGTACCCGGCACAGCCCCCCAGTGCCGTGCTGGGTCTCAGGCCTCAGATTAGTGCAGGACCCTCTATAAGATGTCTGGCTTAGCATTTCCAACCTGCTGAGGAAGTGTCGAGGCACAAATTTTATGGACTCCTTGTCTCATCACGGCAAACTTTCCTTAGGCAGTTGGGTGAAGACCATGTCAGAAGATGGTGGCCACTGTCAGCATCCGTTCTCATTGCCATGCTGTGACCCTGGGATGTCAGAGTTAAGACTGAGTTGGGTCTTTATGAACAACAGACCGAGACATAACGACAACTGAGGCTGGCTGGGACCTCTGGTGCAACCCCCTGCTGAAAGTAGGGCCAGCTTAGGGGTTACATTAGATCGGTAAGGAGGCAAACCTGCTGATGGTGATGAAGTGTTGCTGTAGGAAGTTACACACTGTAGGCACTTTGTGAAACCACAGGATGAAAGAAGTAAAACCAAAACTGGATAAACCCTAGAGGGTCTGGGTTGTGTGGGTGTCATAAATGGCTCCCGCCGGTCCCTTGCAGTGAAGAAACTGTAGAAATGCAGCTGCAGTGGCCAGTTCCTTGTCTGAGCCACGTTTAAACTCTATTTCTGGAGAGAGCCTTACGGGAAGAGCTGGGAGAGCTTCCATCCAACACCACCTCTGCTGCTGCAGCGGAGAGTTGCAAGAGCAGCAGAATCTCAGCAAAATCTCATTTCAGCTGGATCCTCTGCAAATCCCTCTCAAGCGGAGGGAAACGCAGGGACAGTAATTGGCATGGAGCAGCAGCTCGGCTGTGCTAATGACTGAGAATACTGTGGGACATATTATGGGGCTGCTCTTAAGGTGCTACTAATAATTTTCAGAATCATTTCCATTCCTATTCTTCCCCTGATGGTCTGAAACTGCTGTGGGTCCTTTTAAAGCCATTCTGCCTGCTAATAGTTTATTGCTTTATTTGATAGGTTGCTTAGGGATAGCTAGGCAAGCTCGTGTGTTTTATTTCCCCCTCCCTTCAAATAGTGAAGGCATTTTAATATTTCTTGGAGAAAAATGGATGTAATAAAATATGAACATCTCGGGCCCAATCACGTCGCAGTGGAAAGCTCTGCCCTGCGTGGCTGTTTTGCGCTGGCTCTTCTGGTTGCTGTGCCCTGCAGAGAGCTGGCAGCCCCACCAGAGCTCCAGCTTCTGGTAAACTTCTTCCTTCAACTAGTGGAAAGGTTTGCTCATTTTGGAAGCGAAGATGAAGTGTATATGGACCTCCGTGGTCTCCACTGATGGGTGTTGGGTTTTTTTGAATGAGTCATTGCACACGGCTGACCTGGGTAAAGTCACACGACGATGGCTAAAATTGCCCAAGCACTGGGGTTACCACTAACAAGTGTCATTTTGGGCTGTGGTCTTCATGGTTTAGTAAACATAGAGGCGACACCAACACCACCACTGAGAACTAGCTGTCCTGACCCACTGGAGAAATGTGGTGGTTGTGACCTAGCAGCAGGCACCATGAAACCCAACAGCGTTTGACTGAGTATGGGTAAGGTCTGCACAAGGCTTCTCTGAGGGAAATGGCAAAATCCCTCATTTCTGAGCTGCTTAAGAGCGGGCAGGGGAACGGGGTGCACGGTGCAGGGACCGGCCTCACTGGCGGCTCTCACTGCTCCTCGCTAGCAGGAATCTCCTTCCCTCGCAAAGCACGAGTCATGGGATGGGGACTCAGTCGGGCTCTAGCTGGGGATTTTAGAGATTGCTTAAAAATGTGTAACGAAAAGTGCTCATGTGTACGAAAGAGAGAAGGAAGGATCTGTGAATTCTGGAAGGCACTGCCTGTGGAAAAGATATATCTTGAGCCTTTGGATCCTGGCAAAGCCCCTTTAGGAGAAAGTGGAATTTTCCTTGCATAAACAACAATGCCTACATTTGTTTAAAAGGAAAAAAAAAAAAGTTGAGAAGCCAGCAGATGTAGAGTCCTGATGAGGAAGAAAAGAAGCGTTGTGCCCAGGACATTGGGGAAACTGTTCAAAACCAGTTCATCCTTAGGCAGAAGCTGTCCCCGTTTGGCTCACCAGCGGCAGCGGTCGCTGGAGCTAGGGCTGGCTGCGGGGCGGGCAGCGTGCGAGACGGGGGCTTTGGGACCCGGTCCTGACTTCAGCAAGAGATGTGGGCTCTTGGCATCTTCCAGAGGCTGGCACTTGTAGCTGGGGAAAAACAAACAGGTCTGTTCAAAGGCATGTAGGAGGAATTATATTTCTTTTGGAAGAAGTCCTCTTCCTCTGCAGGGCAAAAAGCACCTTGTAAGAGAACAAAAAGTCCGGGCAAATGAGAGGAAGCTAAATGGAAGAACTACATCTGCTAGATTGCTCTTTGCCTTCTGTCAGGGAAAAACAAAAAAAAAGAAAGAAAGAAAGTAAATGGAAAAGAAGATTGATTCAAGATTCATCAGGCCAAAGACAGGCAGCACAAGTGGGAACAGGTCTCTTTAGCCTAATAATCAGGCATCCAGCTGAAGGAGAGGGGGAGTTCTGGTCTCTGCACCTGAGACTGAGTTTTATCCTGCAACCGTTTCACAGAAAACACTTTCCTCCTTTTCTGCCCTTCACTCAGAGGGCCAAGGTGGGAGACGGGTGCTGGAAACCCTCCTGTGACAGAGCCATCCCACCTCAGACCTCGCCATCACTCTGCCACCGTCCCCCTTGGCCATGCTTCAGGAGGGAGAGCCCAGCCCCGCTTTTCCAGAACGGAAGGGTATGGCCACCAGCCTTCCAGAGGGATTGCAGGTTTTAGCCCTTGTGTGGGTTGCCTTTGGCCCCGCGTGCACGTACCCAGGACGAGGCTTGGAGAGCGGGGTTAGCCAACCCCAATACACAGCGGTGGTGGCCTGGGAGAGATTCACCACTCGATCCGATGGCTCCCTATGTTTCCAAACCACTTGCCCACCTCCCTCTGGGTTCTGGATTTCCTTCCATAGCCCAAGCACTGAAGGTTAAGTAATGCCTAGACAAACCTATTTTCTTTTGTGGTTCTGCTCACAGTGGAAGAAAATAATGAACAAATAGGTTTTGGGTATGTAGGCTTCAGAGGAGTTGTGTCGGGACTTCTACATTTGCTCTCTCATTTTAGGTCATGATGTAGAAAATAATGGCCCACCTTCTATATGGGAATTTGGGCCATTTTGCTAGCTATCTAGAGAGCATCTGGGAAAAATATCTTCCAAAGAACATACCCTTTTGCATGTGCAGAGATTTGATTATGCTTGTTACTCACTATATTTTGTTAAGCTCATCATTTACCTCATTGTAAATGCCAAGAGAGGTAGAGGCAGAAGGAAGAAAAATGTCAAGATCTGATGCTTCTTCCCCAAACGACAGAATTATCTTAAAACTCTCCTATTCATAAATGAGATTTATCACTTGAAAATTTCAATTTGCACAGAGCAAATTATGATGTCACTGGCCAACCTATTTTATTTGGTTTTAATATCTTCCCTTATTGTGTGATTCCGGACCACACATCACATGGCACACATTGCAAATGAGATACTAGATATCTTTCTCAAAGATTGTGTGCCCTGGGCTGAATTTTTCATTCTTCTTGCTTCCAGGGACTCTTTTTATTCCCTTTTTAGCGTTTTGAGCATTCACGTGTCTAGCATATGAAGCACTGCTGCAGTCACATGGCTGTGTGAACACAGCCGGTTCAACTAGAGCTCCGCTTCGCACAGAGAAAAAGAGAAACAGGAGACACAAGATAAACTGTGATGGCCGAGATCTGGCAATTCTTCACTCTGTCAAACTTTGAACCATCCTTGGAGAGGGCATCAAAAAGGCTTTCCAGTAGTGCTGTGAACATGTAAATTGGTTTTTAGTTCTTGCTTCATTTTCAATTCCAGGAGGCTTTTTTAGGAAAAATAGGAGAAGTTCCAGCGTCTGGTTGCCATTTATAGAGTACCGTAGTTTCAGCGCGCTTTACTGAACCCTCTCGAGGGCCAGATGCTGCGTTTCCATATTGTACAAGCTGCTGCTGATCTCTGCCAGAAGTCGTCCTTAGCATAGTAACAGCCACCTTGGCTCTTTGACCAGGGGCCAGAAATGCCAGGCTGATGACAGGACAGTGAAACTTCCAGGTTTGCAGATGATACCAAGTAGTTTGAGTAGTCAAATGCCACAGTGCTGGTGAGGAACTCCAGGAGGACCTGACAACATGGTGTGAGTTGACAGAAAGACAGCAAGATAAGCATCAGTGCGGGTTAATTTAAAGTAATACACCCAAGGAAAAATCACTCAAACAGAGTGTATGTGATGCTAAACTCGGAAGTGGTAGTTACCAGGAAATGGATCTGAGCGTCATCATTGACAGCTCTCCGAAAGCATCAGCTCAATGTGCAGTGACTGACAAAAAGCCATAGAATCATAGAACCATGGAACCATAGAATCATTACGGTTGGAAGAGACCTCAAAGATCATCAAGTCCAACCCTATACCTGATGCCACCATGCCCACTAAACCATGTCTTGAAGCGCCACATCTAAACGTTTTTTTGAACACCTCCAGGGATGGTGAGTCCACCACCTCCCTGGGAAGCCCATTCCAATAAGGTATACCATGAGGAAGGGTACTGAGAAGAGAGCTTTGTTTCGCTGCTGAGCAGAACCCCAGCGTACCCTTACCTCAGACCCCAGGCGAGGTGCTGGTCTCCAGCGCTTGAGGACAAGTCAGTAGAGGGGGGCCAAGGGGTCTCCTTATAGGGTCGGACGAGGTAAGAAGTTGTTAAGTCAGTAGTAAAAGAAATGGGCAGGGTGTCCCCTCCAACAGGCCAAACACCATGCAGGGTCCTGGCGGCTCACGTGGGGAACGGACCAGCAGAGAGTAGCCAGGTTTACTCAATCCTCCTTCCACTGGTGGAGATACAGTGCTGGGATAAGTGATCCATCATCTGCCCCATTTCTCGTGCTCCTAACCCGTACCTGACGGCAGCTGACAGCTAAGACCCAGGGCGGGTGTCAGAATAGCGTGCAGCAGACAGATGTTTCCCAGAATAGCCTCCTGGACACTGAGCGTTGGTGGCTCACAGATTTCCCAATCCGGAGGTGTTGTTTTACTTAGGATGGGAATCTACCTTTTTTTTTAAATTAAAAAAAAAAGTCAAAGAAGGCTTTGAAGTCAAACTTTGTTATTAGAGGTGACATGCCAACCATGGGGAGCTGCCAGCTGCAAGACTTTATTTTGACTGCTGTCTCATGAGGAAAGCTGGCAGCTGGAAGAGCAGGGAGGCATGTCCTGGAGAAGGTAAAAAATTTAGCCAGACTGCTTTCAACAGCCTCTTTGATGCTGGGTGGCTGAGAAAACAGAGTGGAGTTTTCTGTGTGCGCTGCGACAAAATATCCTTTAATAATTGTCTTCTGGGTCACATTGGGTTACAGCTTGGACCGCTGCATTGACCCAACCCAGTGCAGGATACCAGGTTTTGCTTCTGGAAGACACGCTAGTGTATCAGGGTGCTTCGTTGCTCCTGCCATCATGAAATTTTTTTTCTGCTGAGGAAGGAAATACACAATTTCCCTTTAGTCTCCAGGTTGAAGCTAACACTGGTCACGCACACGAGAGACAACTAAGCTTTCGGCTGAAATGAAGAAACAGTTCTGTGTTCAGGGAAAACAGATTGAGAATGAAACTTGGACAGATTGGGAGGACGATGAAGGTTCTGCAGCCACGGCGTGAGAAAGAGCCCTGGGGGAAAAAAAACCCAACACATTCTTCGTGACAGACCATACATTATTTCCTGCAAAATAAGGTATCTCCCCTCGTTAGGCTCACAGCTCAAAGGCAGGTAATATGTAGCACTACTTTTTAAGGGTGTTACCCAAAGCCCAGGAAAGTTTGTTGGTTTGAGTAGGTTTTTTTGCCTCTTTGGGCCAAGTTGTGGCTCGGCTCAGGGATCACAGCTCTCTACGCCCTTACATCCTCCTCCTCGTTGGTGTCAGACCAGTCTGGGGGCCAGCACCCACCCAGACGCACTTAGGCCTGCAGCGGTGGCTGATGTCAAGGGAAGGAGGATGTGGGAGGTTTCTTGTCCTTCGCAGGGACAATGAAAACCAAGTGTCTGCAACTGTTCAGAGAAGACCAGGCTCATGCTGCAAGATACACACCTACCCTTTCAGCTCCATCCATTTAGAAAGGTACATTCTCAAAAAAAACCCCATCCTTTTTCTCCAGATTTTTAACATGCTGCCAAACCAAGGTGACTACAATGAAAGCAACATGAAGACATGGCTGCAGTTTGGTAGAAAAGATGAAGAAGCCCAGAGGAAGCACCATTTTTTTAATAACTACATTTACTTTTTAAATATGTGCTTAAGATCAAACGTTTCCCCATTTCCTGCTTTTCTTTAAGGTGGAGGGATGAAGAGCATGAGCTAAAGGTAGTTTGGAGAGTAGGCTTCCTTGGTACAGGAACAGTTTAAGCCTAAGTAGCCTTAATGTGCCTCTGGTCTTCCAGCGGTTTACACACCGATTCACACCGCAGTGCAGAACTACTAGTTTTCTCTCAGATGCACAGCACAAAAACATTAACTTAGATTTATATCTAAACACAGAGCAATCGCATACATTTAGCGTGGCTGAAGACCATCAGCCTATGCACTCTTCTTGCAAGATTTTCTCCAACAAGCTCCCTACACCTGTAAGCCTGGCTAGTTTGCAGGTTTTTTTGGTGGGTTTTTTTTTGTTCTTTTTTGTTTGTTATTTTTTTTTTTTTTTTTTTTTTTAAATCCTGGAGAGGGTTTGGGGGGGTGGACAAAGGTTGAACCAACAAATAAACAAAAGGAACCCCTCTGAAACTTTCCAAATTAAAAACAGACGCATCATTTTCTTGTTTGAGGTTTTAATGAATACTCATATTTTTAAACCTCTCGCACCGTACAACACATTTAAATGTACATCAAGCTCAGATAAAAAATAAAGATTTCTTACAAAGTACATTTTTCCAGTGATTTTTTTTTTTTTTTTTTGCAGTAAAAATATCTGCTACATAAATCCCTCCTGATCTTTGAAAAGGAGTCACAGTTATTTCCAAAAATAGAATTCATATTTTAATCATACAGGATGAACTGCAGGAAGAAGAGACAAGTCAACTGAAAAAATAAGGCTTGTATATAAATTTTTTTTAAAAGGACATGCATAGAAGTTGAAAAACATATGCCATTTATAAAGGAAAAAAAAAAAGGTAATTTTATCCATATTAATATTTTCATTTTCAGTTACAGAAGAAACCACAAACAGGCCCTTTATGTCCCAGAATATAACATTAGTTTCTTGTAAAAATGCCAAAATGCACAAAGAATTGCCAGCTTCAGTCTTGGCAAAATACTGAGCCAGCCCACCCTCCCCCAC
>NW_009596175.1:0-13927 GCF_000690535.1 Cariama cristata | reverse complement strand
CCCCCCATTTCATACCATAGGCATACCATATGCATGCATACTGAGCACTTATGTTGTCTCTCAGGCCAATTAAATATTTGCAGAAGGTCGTATATCCTAGGCAAACATGAAAAAAAAAAAACCCAACAGTTGATAAGTTTACATTCGTCCTATTTCAAAACACACATACAATTAGTTTAATTTACACTATACAATATCTGTTAAATAGGAACATTACAGAGTTTCAAAAAGAATCACAGAATATATACAAACTGAATATTGAAATGGTATGAATTTCCTTCCCTTCTTTAAAGGGTCCTTTTTTTTTGTTAACGGTTGCTACATCTGGTTTTGGACACAGAGTGTTTATGTACCTATGCAGCACATTTCTGGAGTAGTAATAATAATAATAATAATAAAATGTGCTTTAGAACAAAACTAATATCAATTCTCCTTACTGCTCATTTAAAATAAATTAGTTTGGGTTTGGTTGTTTTTTTCTTTTTTTTAAATAAGTTGCATGATGTAAGATGTAAGCAAGGACGACGGTATTTTAAAATGTGTGAGCAATAGTTCTGCTGCATCACTGGTTTCTCATCCAACCTTTGGTTTCAAAGCCAACCCATTATTACATGGCAGTGTAAGTAGCCAAAACGCTTTATACGGCAGTACAGGTAGTTGAAATGCTTAACCCGAGAGCATTTCCGTGTCTTCATGACAGAGCTAGGGTCTGTGCCGACTTCCATGCTGCTCAAGTGCCTGACATGGCAACACCCGAAGCCACTGATGAAATAAGGCCACTTCCTTCCAGCTCTCCCCGGTTACAAAATCAGTTAAGGTCCTTATTTCCCAACAGTTGCACCCATCTGAAGAGCCAGAACTGACTGCAGACTGTTCCCAGACACAGTCCCAATACGTGAGCTTCGCCCCTGCAGCATCACGTCCTCGGGCTCAGTCCTCCGTGTCGGGCTGCACCCCCAGCATCGCGTGCAGCTCCTCCGCCGTGTACCCCAGCAGGTTCTGCAGGTCGCACACAAAGCGATACACGTAGCGTTTCCCTGAAGTCTTGTGGATGATGTTCTTGTCGTAATAGTAGCGTAGGCCTCGGCTGAGCTTCTCATAGTTCATTTTTGGCTTGTTTTTCCTCCTTCCCCACCTCCGTGCCACCTGTCAGTCCAAAAAGAAAGCAAAATGCAGAGTGTTTATTCAAGTCATGTTCTTCTAGTCGGTGGCTGATAAACACAGTTATTAAAACCCTTTCTCAGTCAGAGGATTTTATTTGCTTTGGATGTCCTAAACTCAGATAAGAGAAAAGTTGGTGACTGACCCTGCAACTGAACATGCTCCGAGACAATTAGCAGCAGCAGCTTCAGGAGAAATGGTCGATAGCAAGTATCAATGAAAAGGGTACCTATTTGTAGGGAATAGGCCAAAAATGTCTTTAAGGAGATCAAGTTTCTGGAAATACAGTCTCCTCTCTCAAGAAGAGACCATTTAACTGTTAATTTGCTATTGAGCAGCATGGGACAGCTCTTTAACTGGAAGTTGAATGATATGAAGTTCCTTGGAGTTAATGATTCCTCCCTTTTTTTTTTATTTTAAATAAAGGCTTCAGTGGACTTTACATCGCATCTCTTAATACAATAACTTTCCTACTGGTAACAGTATCAGGAAGTGAAAATGCATTCTATTTATTTTCAATGACTAAAACTCTAAGTTCCCAAAATATTTCAAAAGCAGTACTACCACATTTGCTACGTATCTAAAAGAACAACGATATGCGGAGTGCATTTTCCCCATGCCTTCATGCAATCCCAGGGATTGCCGATTCAACTACATCCAGTAAGATAATCTACACTATTACACTGTCAAAAGAACTAACTTTGTATACTACCTTTAAGTTTCAAGCCATACAACGTGTTCTCCTAACTACCAGCAAATGCTGATATGCCTGGGTGGGAGGAGAGGTAGGAGAGGTAGGAACATCCCACCGCAATCCTGACTGTACAATAAAGCATTTGCAGATAAAGAGATTTCAGCAAGTGTCTGATCATGTAAATGCTTTATATTCAAGAGTAGGCACACAGATGGCAGATCAGACCCTAAATCTTTTTATTCATCACAATTAGCCACATACCTCATCTGGGTCAGCAAGTTTAAATTCCCATCCATCTCCTGTCCAACTAATGAATGACTGACAGGACTTGTCAGTCAGTAACTCCAGAAGGAATTGCCATAGTTGTATAGGTCCACTGCCTGTCGAGAGAGAGGCAGCGGGGAGAAACCACAATTAATACTTCTGCAAGCTTTTACCACAACCAATGTATGTGACCATACTCGTATCACAGGACAGATCTTGTAATTACACTCCTAATTTACCTTTTTTTTTTTCTTTTTATAATATCAGAAAAAGAAATCTAAGGTTTTTCTCTATAACACAAATCTGCTCCTAAACATGTTAAAATTAAAAAAAGTCAGTTTTTTCATGGAAACACAGGGTCTGAAATAAGCTGTATCTTTCTCTTTCATACAGATCCCTTAGCTCTCACTCCCACCTCCCATCAGCTGCATTTCAAGCTCTAGAGCTTATCCTGCAGTCCTTGGTTTTGCAAATGTTCTAGAGGAAAAACTGATTTCAGCAAGGACTACAGGAACAAGGTCTTAACAGGCAAGCCAACACCTGCAGAAACTCTCAGTCCCAGTTTCCTTCTTTTTCAAACTGATCTAAAAGTGCATTTCATTTTTACGTGTTCTGACGTATCTGCCTATTCTTGCTTTAGACGGATAGTCCTATGAGACTTTCTTTCGTAGCATTTAAAATTGAACTCTTCATGAGTTGTAAGGCATACCTTGCAACTATACAACTTTATCACCATAGTACATGTTTACAGAGAATACTGACGTTACATAAGAAAAGGAGTGACCATTTTGCTTCACTACTTACCAGTAAAGCCAGCTAGAATTGCTGCCGGTATAACTGGTTTCCCTTGCTCTACAGGATCACTTCGTTCTTGAATATAGTCTTTGAAAGACATCGTAGGTTTGCTCAGACACAAGGACTGGCTACAGTCATCTTCAAAACTCTCATAGGATGGCACACGCTGTAAATCCACTAACGATGACTGGCTGTTCCAGGACTGTAGCATCGAATCTGAGCTTTCGTAACTTTCTGCACCACTGTCACTAGATTCGTGTTCTCTAAGCTTACCTTTATAAAGCAAAAAAAATTTAAGTGTTAGGTGTTTTTTTCTCCCCCCTCAGTCTAGCTTGTATACGTAAATTATGCAAAGGAGGAAAAGACATACAGAATATGGCCCTGGACCCATAGTTATCATGCAGATAATGACTCACCAGAATTATCTATCAGCAAGTTCAGATTGCTTCTTGGGAAATCTTGATTAACTGCACAGTAGTTCACACCAACAGCATCTGCTTGGGTTTTAGGGAACAATGAAAACTCTTGCTCTGGATTGAGGAGATTCGGTCCTGCGGAAGTCTGACAGACGTCAGTCAGGAGACTTTGTTTGGGATAACTGAGGGCTTTAGGGTATCCAGGCATTTGCATACCATAGGAATTCTGATCTACATTAACAGCTGAAGAAAGAAGTAAAAGAATTAATTAGATGATTTTCCATGCAGACCTTTAAACAGACTAATACACCTCCAGCACCTCGCTACAATTGTGCCACCAAGGAATAATTTCCCCATGAAAATCTATACTAAGAGAGTGATAGATGCTACAGGCCTACTGGAAAGGCTACTAAAGTCAGTGAGAAGATCCCCATCTAACGGGTTCCAAATCAGATTCTGTAAATCTCCCTCTAACTTGCTGACCACAAATATGTCTATTGTTTGTTCTTCAAGGAAACTACAGGGCTACAGAAAAAGCTGGAGAAGCTTAAGTGGTTTTGAGTAAGGCCCTCATCATTAAGTGGTGTAATAAGGTTGAGCTGGACACCAATCAAACAATCTGAGGGAGCTAGCACTGCGTCCCACACACTTTCAAAAACTCTATTACACTTCCACAGCCTTCAGAAAGGCCTCAACAGAACTCTTGCTGCTCCCCTCAGTGATGCTAGTTTTTGACTTGGTTCGCTAGGGGTGGGAGTGGTCATTCTGCTCCACAGATGTAGGCTTTGGCACACCAAGAGGAAATTCGATTTTCTCAAAGCCTTTGCTCTTCAAAAGATTTCTGATATGAATTAGATTACAATTAAACAATACTATGAAAGAAGGCTGTAGCAATTGAAGTCAAGTGTTCTCCTCAAGCACATTAACTATTCTGGTGATTTGTTTGTTTGTTTGTTTTTAAACTGGGATCTGTGACATGCTTAGAATAAACTGAGAGATGGAAAGTGTCAAATTTCTCAAAATACTTACTTAAGGAATTATTATTGACCCAGTGAGGAACTGAGGTGAGATGAGAGTTCTCCACATATTGATCCTGTGTTTTCTCTTGGCTGTCTGGGGACAGGAGGAAAAAAAAAATGAAAAAATTGGTTTTACAGTTTTAAAGATCTGACCTGTATGCTACCAAAAGCTTCTGACCCTATTGAGTATTTTAGGGTCATCGTTCACATAAATTTTATTAATACACTGCATTGCATTCTCTCTTGAAAAAAACCACACCAAAAAAACCTAACCAATTTCCAAGAGGCTTGAAAAGCATCATACCAATTGAATTTTAACATAAAACTTAGAAACAACAGTAATTACAGTGTGTTTTAAGGTCCAAGTCCTTAACGTATGTACCGAATGTTAAACTCCAAACCCAATGGAACTGCATGTAGGGTACCACCAGTGTTCACCTAAAACAACTCTAGGTGTCTTTGACTTCTTTACATTCATTCACTGAATTACCTCAAACCACTACATTAAAGGAACAAAAACTTGTAATAAGAAGTGAACAAATTTTGTCATTTCAATGATTATTCCAAATAAAATCTGACTGCAATAGGTACTCAGCCTGAACACGGAACGATTTCTGCAAATATCGGCATCTGTGTTTTGTGTACCAAGGATGTATTAATAGTTCTGATAATGCTTTTATTAACCAAGTTTTAAAGTTCACTTTGAGTTTTCATATGTAATAAAAGCCTTTCATAGTGAAACAAGCGTTGAAAGAGTCCTATTTCTGTTTCTGTTAGAAAAGTCTTAAAACAAAAGCTCTTTCTGGCTCTAACTACCTTTTATCATCTGTTCCAGGTGTTCCCACAGAATATCACCCACATAGTCAGGTGCCAGTTCCAGGAAACGCTCCTTGCCCAGGTTGCACAAGTCTTGGCCACTCATAAGAAACTGATGGAAGTTCACGTTTGCCAAGCTAAACTCATTGGTAGCCCATGAAAGCCACTGGCAAACTTGCTGTTCAGTCCACAGCCAGGGATCTGCAAGACAGAAAGTATCCAGCATTTAGAGATAACTCCTGACCTTTGTCAAATAATCTTCATTAGAAGGCAGCAGAGAATGAAAAAATTTGTTTACCCAAGTTATTTAGTCCTGAATGAATTTAGAATGAATGTATTCTTGCATTTTACAAAAAATACACAAAACAAAAACAACTAAACAAAAAACAGTCCTCTATTTTTCTTCTGCATTCACTTGTAATCAGAAATGTCCTCAGCTTACTTGATTCTCTCTTATGCTGCCAAAGCATGAGCTCTCCATGCACCCATTTCTAGTACCAGCAAGTCTGGCCTTTCCAAGTCAAGCTGTGCCAGATTCACATAGGATCCATTCTTGTATTTCCTACTGACATCATTCTTTCTCTTTTGAAAGAGCCGCTATTCAGCCTCCTCCTTAGCATTAAAAAAAGCGCTTATAAATAGAAAACACTTACTATTTGGGATACCCAGCCGACACTGTTCCTTTGTGAAACCACTGAAAGTATCTTTCAAGGCCTGACTCATCACAGCCTTACTGCACGGGGTTAACAGAGGCAATTCACAGTTGTTCGACTCTACAAGAAAGAAAAGGGGTGCAGAGGAAAAAGAAGATACATTAACTTTTAGGCCAGCCAAAGAAGTGACAGGTTTTTGCTGCGCTATTTGCTGTACTATTTCAAGAGTAAGAAGAGGATGCTAGAAACCAGGTATTTAAAACCCAGAAACAAACAGCGTAGATCCATTAAGTCAAAGATTTAATATATCAACACTAAAATCCCTGTGCTACTGGTTTAATAAAATTGCATCATGCTACATTAAAGCTTTGCAGCTTTCCATGATATAGATCCTCATTTACTCTTAGTAGTTACATAAAGTGCCTTTGCTGCAAGGAAACTTTACTATTTTTTTAAGGAAGTATGAGACTGCTTATTCCTATTTTGTCACCTATAGTTTGATCTCAGACTTTCTTATAACTCCAGACAGTCTTCATCCAGTTTGAGAGCTAAGTAACTGACAGCAGGGCTGTGAAGAACCAGCTTGCACTATTTATCACTGCTTTCCAATGGATTGGATTTCAGACCTTCTCACGCGTCTCTCAATCACCCAGGTACACAGTCCGATAGATTATTCTATCGTCTGAACCCAACAAGTGTGACTGGTAACGAGCTGTTACCCTGTGCCTAAATAATGCGACAAACCCCAAAGTCAGTACCATCCTATGCCAGTATAAATTACTAATCTGCTTAACTGATTTTTAAATTTGCAAGTAGATTCCATTTAAGGACAAATTTGGCTTCCACTCAGCCTTTCTTCTTGGGTAATTTTCACCAGAAGATGCCTCGTTTTATTCTGAAAGAAGAAATTCTGAGTCGAAAAAAGCCAACCACACTGCCTAGATGTTTCAGATTAGGAAACCTTTACTGATATTTTGTTTGTGATTGGTGTCATTAAGCTAAGGGTAATTTGAAGACAACTTAACCAACTCACTGCTGCATCCTTGAACATTTGACAGCCTCGGAGAACTCACAGGTTGCATTTGAAGGAGCTCGGCTGTGCTAGAGGCATGTAACGGTGGCAGGGTACATAAAGGTGATGAACTTGGCAGACTCCAAGTCAGTTCATGAAGCTGTGTGGCTCTTCTTGTTCTCCTAGACTATCTACAGGCTCCGTTTGACCCAGCAAGTGGAGCTCATTACCAGCCTGCGCTGAACTTCTGTTTTTACCACACCCATCCTCAATATCTGCTAGGACTTGCTTTGCTGACCAGAGCGGGTGACTGATTAGAATCACATTAGAACAAAGGACTGGTGGTTTTCAGAGGTTTGAGGTTGGTTAGTTTTTTTTTTTTCCTTTCCCTAAGGGGAGATAAAGGCAGCATCAGGTAAAATATCTACATTTTGGACAAAACTCCCTGTTTCGTCAGGGATTTTAGGCAAGGATTTGTAAAGAACAATGGGTAGATAGACCTACACCAAAAAAAAAAAAAAAAAACAAATAAATAAATCTGTAAACATCTCCACCGCTGTTTTTTAAGGTATGGAGTAAAATATAGTGGGATTTAACACCAAAGGGTCAAGAAAGGAGCTTGCAGAATACTTGCATTTTAATTATGGTTGAGATCTTGCAAGTTTAAATACACATAAAACTTTTTTTTTTTAAATTTTCAACTCTTAGCTCTGCTTTAATACCTACTAAGGGTTCTCCCATGGACAGTCAGTCTGTTAGACTATCAAGTTCTCACTCCTTTTCAGTACAGAGAACAGCAACTGTCCACAGAGACTCACATGAATAAAATCAAGCACATACAAAGAAGTCTGTGTACCAAAAGACTTCTTTTTAGGGAAATCCATGTTGTACTTGTAAGAGTACAGCCATGAAATGTTAGCTAGACCCTGTAAATTTCTGATCTTCTGACTGGACTAAGGAACGAAGTGAAGAGTTACCGTAAGAAGTAGAATCAAATCCTGTTGGCACTTCTTGAAGCGTTTGATCTTCATTTAGTGAGAAAAAATATCCAGCAAAGAGAGAGTTTGAGCTATCAAAGGTGTCAAACGCTGGTTGACGCTGTAATGCAACAGAATAAATAAAAAAAAAAGTTAGAATTTTGCTAGACTTCATTGCTAGGAAGTGGTTGGGTTAGGTTTCCTAGATTTGGAGATCATGCACAACCACTATCTTGAATCAGTCAACCTGTGCCTTTGACATATCAGCACAATGATAACAGAGCTTCTTGTACATGACTACAAGACAACTAACACTCAGACCACAGTGCTAGGTGGGTGGCATGTTCTGCAGGTTACAGTAAAGCCAAGGATATTCTTAGTTTTCCTGTAATTGAGGCTCTAAACAATAGAGAATGCATGTGTGTGCATATCTATCTACCTATTTATTACCAGGCATATTTTAAGGAAACCGTTATTTCCTTAACCCTTTAAATTGACTATCCATTTGATGAATGCTTGATGGCAGAAGCAGGATCAGTAAATTATGAAAAAACAACTGCCAGTGCAAGAGCTGTAGTAGATTTATGCAGCTTTTTTTTTTTTTAAAGGAAAAATCTAATCTGAACCACAACACTTGAAGCTATACAGCCAGCTTTACAGGACTTGAGGAAAGATGTTACTCCTTTGCTGTGACTTTTATACTTCTGAGTTACTAGATTTGCCAGCTACCACATTTTGCAGCCTTTCAAGTGCTCAAATGCTCAGTGAAACACTGCTAGTTTCATTATACAGAATGGGATAAACAGGACTGATGAAAACGTTCCAGGTAAAAGTGGATTCTACTGATATATTGACAACGTTCAATACAGTTCCATTTTGAAAACCTAACTTCTTTCAAACTTGACTTGTGTCAATTGTGTGTACCAGAAATGCTAGTACTTTTGCTAGATCCCCCCAGCCACATTAGCCTTTGGGGGGCAGAGGGAATGTTAACAGAGGAGGAAACAACTTTAAAAACAACTTAGGCAACTTGCCTGTTAGTCACAAGGAAATCATATCTGTAATATCTAGAGGCAGAGATAGATAAAAGTTGCCACTGAGATTTTTAAAAGCACTTGAGGATAGAACATTGTTCTGGAAAGCTACAGCTTGTTCGTGGCAGCAGCCACTGCACTTCAGGCAGCTGGAGACAAAGGCAAGTTGCAAATGTTTATTTGTTTTAGGCATCCACTGGTCTGCCAGCTTATGCCAAGGTCGAAGGTTTAGCTGAGGACCAGGCAAAGATTTTTCAGGGTGGGATTCACGAGCGATGCAAAAGCAACCTGAACTATGTTTCTGGAACAGCAAATGAGTATTAATATTTCCTCATACTCCCTAACTTTCCTTTTTATGTCACCACAAAGTTTCAAGTGGCTTAGTCTTTTTGCACCAGGTGCCTTTTATGTGCTGTGTGTCATCCCCCTCCAATCTCCCCAAATTACATTAACCCTACTAAGAAACAAAGGATCATACTTTTAAAGTTGTATTTTATAACAAGCTGCAATGCATCTTAGTACATACATTATGAAAGCATAGACTCTACAGAAGAAAAAGCTGGTAAAGTAAACAATATCATGCCTCGGTTAAGTGGGTTCAGAAATCTCCACCGAGCACTGGCCAGCGGAGACAAATTGTGTATGGTAGGGTCAGGTACCCCCCACAACCACAGTCAAAGCCAACCTGTGAAAAGGCTCACATCCGAATGAAACAAGTTAATAACAATTGCCAAATCTGCTAGTAAAAGATTCTTTGTACATTACTAGATAAAAGCACTGACTCATCGCTAGTACCTAGAAGAAAGGGCAAGTTCTTTCAACACAATCTGGAAACTCCTGCGTTTTGTGTAAATAGCTGACCCTTACCCTGAGTCAGTGGAAAAAACGCTGTGGCATGTGAATGAGTAAAATCCATACTGTGCTAGTTTCATATTTCAGAAAGGAGAAAATTAATGTTTAAGCAGGTTGTTGATTTAATAGCAGTAAAAAGGGAAGAAATTCTGCTTGCCCTATCAGTTATGCAACCATTTGATTTGGCTTTTCGACATATGTAAGAGTAACTATTACAGAACAAAATAAAAAGAAATGTGAACAGCTACAAAATAGTAGAATACAGGTCTCTCTTGACTTCATTATATGACAACTGAATACTGAATAACTGCTTCGAACAACCAGTGTTACAGAGCACACAGCTGTCAAATTGGGGGATCTCTTATGGACTTCGTTGTTGTTGTGGGCAGGAGAAAAAGCTAAAAAGGGACAGGAAACATCAGAGAAGCTAACATATCAGAGTCTCACTAACTGATTCTTCAAAACACGGACATTCCTCAAAGTTGGTGAGAGCAGAAAGTGTCTTCCTAACCTTTATTTGGTGTACATTAATCAATGCTGTGTAAAAAATTGATACTGGGATTAAAAAGCAACTTGCATGAATGGGGAGGAGGGAAGCCCTTAAAGACTGAGCCTTTATAGTCTGCTGCTCATTTGTCCTTGATTTGTAAGTTCCTTTCAAAACAAGATAACAGACACAGTCTATCTAAAGATAAAATATATTTAATAGCTACCTTTTGTTTCTTACAATGTATTGGACTTCCATTTCACATAATTGCAGGTAGTAAGGAAATAGCCTACTTTTTTTTTTTTTCCAGAAAATGCTCTCGAATGAATCAGACCTAACCAGTTGTATCAGAACAGCCTTCCCCCTGCCCCCCTCCAGTCTCATCAAGTTAAAGATGTAAAGACCACCGCTACTGCCAATCCTGTAACCTTTATTTAGGCAAAAGTTCCACCAGTTCCAATGACTTTGAGCTCAGTTCTCGTCTACCCCTTACTCAATTATTTCAAATTCTTAGAATTTGGGGGATGGAGGGAGGAAGCCTCCCTGGGGGAGAGGGTTGGGGTGCAAGATTTACATCTTCCTATTTCAGTTCCACTTTTCATATCTCTACGGAACTGAGTGGGAATACTCTAGAAGATTAGAGGTTACAAGAAAACAATTAAAACCTGAATATCTGTGTTCACCTTGGAAGGGTTATACAATTCCTGTGCTAGCATTAATAAGAACACAATAAATGCATTAGCTGGGAGATGCCCCAGTTGGGTTTAGAAGGTGACAGCTCAAGAGTACTCACCTTGAGCATTCCTCTGTACATGTTGGACACAGGAGCTACTTGATCCATGTTCCTGATCCCAAAATCACTCATCTGAAAAATGAAAGGGGTCACATGAAAAATGCTGCTACCGAGAAAGCAGACATGTTAACAGGTGTATCTCACTGCTTCAGTACAGGCTACAGAACAGCTCTTGGAATGAGACACAGGACGAGCTTTCCTTCTCATTGCTCACATCCCGACCACGCAGGGCACAATTCCCATCTTGCTCAAGCAGCCTTTTAACTGGAAGACCTTTCACAGGCATCACTGGTGTTTGCTCATTTCATAAAATTTTAACAAGAGGATGGTTAGCTTTTGATACCCAACGTGAGGGCTTTTAGTACCTTATTCTGTTAGTCTGAAAAGCCTACAGAAGTCCTTTGTCTACCAAGTACCTATCGCTTTGAGACATTTTCCACCTTTCACCCATTATCTTAAACATTTGGGGTTGTGTTATTTTCGCTTACTATGTTCCTGCTCACATGCCAAGATTCACTTTGGCCTTTCAAAGGAAGGAAGCGAAGTGACACAGTGCTCACCGCGATAACACCTTCATGAACTAACATTCACCCCTTTCACCCTTTTATGAACAATCATTGAAGCCAATGCCCAGCATTGGCAACCTGCTTCCTTTGCTAGGCAAAGCATCCCTAAACCATGTTAGTTATCTTGCACATTTTGTAAACACGGGATTAGCATATTTATAAAGCTTTAGAGTGCCTAAGTTTTAATTGAAAAGGGTTTATGCAGCAAAATATCCTTTTTAAAGAGATGATAATGGGACCACCATCAATATGTTCGTGCTATTGAAGTCAAGGCTATATCATATTCCCTGTATTACCAGGAACACGGTTGTGTGAGGCCTCTATAACCTGTTCTCCTATATAACACTTAACAAAAAGAGCGATAAGATTCATATCCTTTTACTGACCTATGGGAGAGATCAAACGTAAGGAATAACGCCAGTTTTATGGCCGCTGTTCAGGTTTATCGTGATGCTGCAATTCAGGTGTCAGTGAACAACACCTGATCAGACTACACTGCGGTAAGTTCTGCCTCAACAGTTTTCCTTCTCCTTTTTCACAGCATTGGGCTAAATTCTCTTGCTCCACCGAGACTCTCTGAAAACGTGCATTTGAATTTAAATAGTCACATAAGACACCATAAATATTTCCACAGAACCGTGATCACTTATTACAAGCAAGTTCTCATTAGCCATGTTAACACAAGGAGAAATCAAAACACAAACTTAAATTCAGAAAAAGATGGCAGATTAGGGGCTTAACAAAATAACCTCAGCTTGTTAAAATGACAACACATTCAAAAGCCATCCCTATGAGCGAAGAGGAAAATAAAAACATCCAAAGACAAGGAACCCTTTCATCCTTTTATATAGCTGATCACTTAAAAATCAAGAGTCCTTAACCTGAAAGGCCCATTTCAACTTCATTGTTATCAGATGTACGGGGCTTATCATTGAAATAAAATCAATCAACTGACTACAAAAGGAATATTCGACTTACACTTAATTAATGTTACCCAAAAATGCAATCTACTGAATGATGTTTTTTACCTCAAATAGCACGTACAAATATTTGATCTAAATTACACATCTCATTGAGCAGCAAAGAATTTTACACAGCATGGTTCTCACTCAGCAAGCATCCTAATCTTTTCATTAAATTTGCCACAGTTTAAACAACTGTTTATCCTTGCACTCAGCTGGGCTTTTAAAAAAAGTATATAGCAATTTCTAACACCCTTTGTTTTGCCTTTGAAAGCTGCTCTGGTGTCTAGGGATAACTAAGCGTTACCAATCGGAAAGTATTTGTGAGAACATTATACGTAGTTTCAGTAAGTTTAGATCTGATCCTGTTAGGGCTACAAATAAGATTTCTGATACTTTCAGGTGCAATCCTGGCCTCTACACGAATCCTGATAGGAACTTCCCCATTGACTAAAAGGACCGGGATTCTCTCCTTCCTGTTTTTTTTTTTTGTTTGTTTGTTTGTTTCTTTAGAAACGTTTAGGGTCCCAAGACAAAAGGTTTATATGAAGTCTTCATTACATGGCATCGCTCGTTAACCCAAGTCACTGTTTCTCTATGCTAGGCTGCTCGTTTGTTCTGTGGCCTTGCCTCGTGCACTACCCAGCTTACAAAAAAACGAGACATCAAGATCCCATCTAGTAACACACGAAGATCTTTAGCGTGTTTTGTAACACTCCAGTTGTTCTTCCTCCAGCCAAATCTCTCACATCGTCACCAATTCCTATAGCCTTTGCTCGTCGTACATCAGCTTTCTCCCCATCTGCAGTGCAAGTTTCCAGCCCTGAGATCCGAAACCCTTACAGAGGTACCGCAGGACAAGGGGAGCAGGAAAGGCAACGTGGCTTTTCATGTCACAAAGGGTTAAAGTTGGCTTTCTGCTGGACTTGGAAAGCTGCTGTTTAAGTTCAGAAAAGACATTATGGCACATCACAGTGCGACAGGGCCTCACTTCCAACTCCTCCACTAATGCTGATGACTGCTCCTTGCCAGCTATAATTGGTTTAACTGGCAGGACACCTTCTTCAACACCCCCGCATAGCTGAGTGGGTGAACCAGAACAGGGTCAACAGGATCAGGCACTTATTAACTAATACTCCTGAATTCTGATCAACTTCTTTTCAGCAATAGCCAGGTGCCTGCCCACAGCTGGATTCAGCTGGGAATCATCCACATGGAGAACTAAATGATGCTAGTGTCCGCAATGTATCTTCACTGGGTTTTTTTTTTTTTTAGTTTTGGGGTTTTGGTTGGGTTTTTTTTTGGGGGGGTGGCGGGGAGTGAGTGTCCTGTTGTTGTTTTGCTTTTAAACGGCAAATCTTTCAGACAAACAAAATCCGTACCGATGGGTTTAAGAGCCAACCGCCCGCCCTCGGGGCGCTGATCC